>NW_028188589.1:5481357-5713857 GCF_057382275.1 Copadichromis virginalis | reverse complement strand
ACGCCTTCTCCTTTGATGTGCAAGATGCCCCTTCTGTGCTTCAAATGGAGCTCATTGAGCTGCAGTGCAACTCTGAACTCAAAGCAAAGTTCAGGGAGGTGAGTGGAAAAGCAGACAAGCTTGGACAATTTTTGAGAGAATTGAGCCCTAGTTTCCCTCGGCTTTCCCGAATGTTCAAGCGTACCATGTGCCTTTTTGGTAGCACATACTTGTGCCAAAAGCTCTTCTCCACTTTGAACTTCAATAAGTCCAAGTACAGGTTCAGACTTACGGATGATCATCTTCAAGACATACTGAGGGTCGCAACTGCTTCCTCCCTCAGGCCAAATCTGGCTCGGCTATGCGAGAGGAAACGCTGCCAGGTCTCTAGCAGCAAGGAGTAGGCAAGAGAAGCCATGTTCAGAAGAACAGTTCATTTTCTACAGTGTTCCATTCATGTTCAGAAGAAGGTTATAGAACTGTTAATACAGACATTTCAATCTAAATACAGCAGATATAGAAGACTGAAAAAAAAAAACACAAGTTCACTGACTAAAAATATCTTATTATTATTTTATTTATGTATTACAGATTGATTTATTTTCTTATTAATTCTTAATTTGTTTATTTATTTTTCATATTTTGTGTTAAAAAATTAAAAAAAAGAGATTTGAGAAGATTGGAATTTTTTAACCATGCCTTTCTTGTGGAAAACCTAATGCGGCCCAGCCTCACCCAGACTCTGCCTGCAGCGGCCCCCAGCTAAATTGAGTTTGAGACCCCTGTCCTACACCATAAATCAGTAAGAGAGGGTACGACCTCTCTCATGGCCCCAAGTGGTGTGTGCATGCCAGAGCACTCTGGAAGGCATACAGAGTCTTTACAGACTACTAAGGATCAAACCTCTATCATTATGCAATCGATTATACAACTCTAAGCATATATGAGTAAATATTTCTAAGCATCAATCAACAATATAAACCTTACAGCTGGTTTTAATAACAGAGTTCATTTGTTTCTCAAATGAGAAAGAGCTATCGAGAAACACTCCTAAATCTTTAGTTCTGAACTTTTCCAGTGGGCCAAGGTCAACATTATTAGATAATGCTAATTCTTTTCCCTTACATTATAACAATGTGAGGAGTTAATGCTAAGTATACTGCCATTAGCGGCTAATTCTAATTAGGGGTGAATAATTATTAGTAGCTAATGCTAATATCGTTTTCTCTTCCCTTTTAACAATGTGAACAACTAGTGCTAGGTAGGCTGATGCTAGCAGCTAATGCTAATTTGACGTGAATTAGCATTATATTAGTGAGGAGTTAATGCTAAGTAGGCTGCCATTAGTGGCTAATGCTAATTTTAGATGAAAAAGCATTAGCAGCTAATGCTCATATTGTTTTCCTTTGCTTTGTAAGAACGACAGCAGCTAATGATACGAAGTCTACCATTATTAACAATTGTTAATTTGATGTAAATTAGCATTATCTGATAATGGTAACCCTTTTCCCCTGCATTATAACTATGTCAGGAGTTAATGCTAACTAGGCTTTGTTAAGATTCAATATTGAGGAAGGGTACAAGAGGTGATCGAAGAATAACCACACCGATCCGGCCGGGTGAAGTCAAACGATGATTTTAATGAATACACGCGTGGGAAGACAACTCTGTACGCAGACAGGAAGTAGTCTTCGACTTAATCAAAGCATGAACAGATATTTTATAGCATCAGGGTTTGTTTACTGACGCCCCTTCATGCGTCACCGGTACATTTTATACATAGATCAGATCAACATCATCATGACTTTTCACCCAGAAAATCATCTTCTATTTTCATGGCTAGCCCTTCCTGTCTACCTTTCAGTTCTTGTCTTGTTCCTCTTTCTTGCCGAGAGAACAAGGAACGGTTCCTCTTTTACCGAGACAATTTTGCAGTTACAGCCAAACATAACTAACCTCTCCTCTAAATAAATCTAATTTAAAGTGTGTGTGTGTGTGTGTGTATGTGTTGACCTCACATGCTCTTTGTGTCACCTCTTCACCTACTGTCTGTGTCTCGTCCTCAAATGCTCTTTCTCAATTCACCTGTTGCACTTCTGACCTTTTACCAGACCAGAAGCTCACTGAAACTATGTGTATGTCTTCTACTAAATAAATGTTTTAACCAAGAACCTCTACTAAAACCTTAATATAAAATGACCTGATATAAGTGTTTTGTAAGCATGTATTGCGATTCCTTCTATGGCTCCAAGTCACTTGCACAATAGATTGTCCGAACATCGCGCCGAACAAAGCTTCCGACCCCCAATTAATTGACCGAGCTCCAACTCTTTAATAAGCACAGATATGCATTGTGTATAAAATAGTCATAACTGCTTAAGGCCTTCTTAAAGCTATCTGTTACATTGTTAAAGCCTCGTCTTAGCCTGCGGCTCAAAATAACTTCCTGCTTTCACTTCTGCATACAACTTCCTGTCAGCCTGCAACTCAGTCTTTCTGAAAGAGACACACACTGTTCTACCCCTGAATCAAGAACCTCCAGATTTTATTATTAATGCAATGGTAATGATGACAATTATTTAACTATAGCAGTAAAATAATTTCCTTTCTCGACAGCTTCCATTAGGGGCTAACTCTAATTAGGTGAATAATTATTAGCAGCTAATGCTAATATTGTTTTCCCTTCCCTTTTAACAATGTGAGCAGCTAATTCTAATTTGATGTGAATTAGCATTATATTAGTGAGCAGTTAATGCTAAGTAGGCTGCCATTATTAACTAATGCTACTTTGACGTGAATTAGCATTATGTGCTAATACTAATACTGTTTCCCCTTACTTTTTAACAATGTGAGCGGCTAATTCTAAGTACGCTCTTGTAAATAGCTAATTCTAATTTAGTGTGAATTAGCATTATTCAATAATGCTAACACTGTTTTCTCTTACTTATGAAAAATGATAGTAGCTAATACTAATACTCTTTTCCGTTGGGTAACAACGATGTGAGGAGTTAATGCTAAGTAGGCTGCTTTTAGAGGCTTATTCTAATTAGGGCTGAATAATTATTAGTAGCTAATGCTAATACCGTTTTCTCTTTCCTTATAACAATATGAGCAGCTAATGCTAATTTGATGTGAATTAGCATTATATTAGTGAGGAGTTAATGCTAAGTAGGCTACCATTAGCAGCTAAAGCTAATTTGAGGTGAATAAGCATTAGTAGCTAACGCTAATACCCTTTTCTCTTGTGTTATAATGATGTGAGACGTTAATGCTAAATAGGCTTCCATGAGTGACTCCTTTCCCTTGCATTATAAAATGTGAAGAGTTTATGCTAAGTAAGCTGCCATTAGCAGCTAATGCTAATACTGTTTTCCCTTTCTTTATACAACTTGAGCAGCTATTGCTAAGTAGGTCACTTTTCTCTGCTAAGGATTTGTGTGACCATGATGGAAACTGATAAGCTCATGCTGCTAAGCTAATGCTGTTTATGGGCCCTGTTAGAATCAATATTTCATTCTCATTCTGTTGTTTGAGAACAATAACAGAAAAATGTGCACTTGAGAACAAATTTATTGTGACTTCAGCTGTGAATGTACAGTTTGTCATTATTTAAGCTTCCATTTCCAAATGTTAGCTGACACTTTATTAGGTACACTGGTATCTATATCAGGTACACCTGTGACCTAAATGTTCCTGTAAACAGACTCCTTGGAGACCCCTACATAAATATCCATGAACTATCCAGCTAGACTAGTGTGTCTGTCCCTGAAAATATTCCTGCATGTGTGATTGTTCATGTCTCATCTGCAGGAAACAAACAGGAAGTGAGTGAAAGACACGGGAAATGTTTCCAGCTCTTCCTCCTCTATCAGATTTTCTCTCCATACCTGAGAGTGTCCAGTCTCCAGCCTGGATCCTTCAGTCCAGCCGACAGCAGCTTCATTCCTGAGGGACCTGGATGATTGTAGCTCAGGTCCAGCTGTCTCAGATGGGAGGGGTTGGAGCTCAGAGCGGAGGCCAGAGAAGTACAGCCTTCCTCTGTGATCAGACAGCCTGACAGACTGCAGACACACAAAACAACAATCTATCTGTCAACAGTTGTTTTCTCTTTGTCACAATAACATCTATCCATCCATTGTAACTTTATTTATAAGTGACAATACCCAACAGACAACAACAGTCATCTGAAGCTGTTTAACAGTGTAAGGTGACCGCCTCCACTGTGAGCAGCACTTGGTGATGGTGGGAAGAAGAACTCCCTTTGACACAAAGATCCTCCCAGTGAAAACAGGCTCCAGGAGGAGCATCTACCATGACTGGTTGCAGGGTGAGGGGAAAGAGAAGAGATGAGCTCAGAGAGACAAGAACAAAACAGAGAGACAAAAGTTAAGGACATGCAGTAGTGACATATAAAAGCATCAGGAGTGAAAAGAGGGGAGAAGAAAGCAGAGCATCATGGGAAGTCCACCAACAGCCCGAGCCTATAGCAGCATAACTAAGGGATGGTTCAGGGTCACCTGATCCAGCTCGAACTATAAGCTTTATCAAAAAGGAAAGTTTGAAGCTGATCTTCAAAGTAGAGAGGGTGTCTGTCTCCTGAACTCAAACTGGGAGCTGCTGCCACACCCAGTCCAACATAGCCAGGCTTTCTTTGCTGCTTTGACAAAACCTCAAATCCCAGTCAGAGATGATGAGCATCATCACAGTGATGATCATTTCTCTGTAACCCAGGCTTTCTGCTTCAGGATCTGTGCACGCTCACAGAACAAGGAGACCTTTAAACATCATTTCACTAACTGGATGGACTGAGCTCAGCCTACAGATGAACTGGTGCCAGAGATCATAAAGAACATCAAACAGTCAAATTCAACACTTTAATGGAAATATGAGATTAATGCTGCAGACAATCATGAACCTGCTGAAGTCATGAACATCAAGAATGCAGCGAGTGGTAAAATAAAGATTTGACCTCAGTGTGCTCAGTGTTCCTGTCTATTCCTAACATATTCCTAACATGATAGCTGCACTTTAGAGCTCTAAAACTGGAACTGACACATGTTTAAACTCTACATGTTACTCAGTACATTCAGTTCTGACACTCGCCCACAGTCCAACAAAGGAAACATGGAGATCACATCAGTTTGTCACCAAAGTCTAATTATTAGGGCAACTTAACCTGTTATAATCTCGTTAACTCATTAACTGATTAACGTCAGCAATTATTTTAATCACAGTTTTTAAAATCATGATTATTGTGAAAGTGCTCACTGGCTCTGAATATAAAAGCCATGGGTCACAGGAGGGATGTTGATCAGTGCTGGCTTGAAATGGGCGTCATTATGCGTCTCAGCCAATGGGAGCATTGAGGGTGGGCCTAATACTACTGCAGCGCTCACATGACCCAGGACAGAAAGAAAGGGGCGGGGACAGAAACATGGAGACAGGTACAGATCTTTGACATGTTCATTTTAAACTGTTCCAGGAGGCAGTGTTGATACAACTAAAGTTATCTGTTGTTGAAGAAGTCGGTCTGAGGAACGTTCTTAGGATCAACAAATGACGGCATGTATGAGCCTCAAGACGCAGCATCACAAGAAGAACACATGAGCTGTAGAAAAAGGAGAGACTACGAAAGCCACGGCGTTACAACATGAACATGCTTGATCAGAGTGTGATTGTGAACAGGAGGAAGACTCAGCTGAGAACAGTGTGGTGGATACAGAGCAGAGCCCACCATCAGTACAGAGGCCTGTCCATCAGAGTGCTGCTCCAACATGCAGCACATGTACTTGGCCACAGCTGCAACATCTGTACCTGTGAAAGCTTCTTCTCTGTTGCTGCTCATATTGTGCAGAAGAAGAGAGTTTCTTTATCATCAGAAAATGTCAATGAGCTTGTGAGTCTTAGCAGCTGGCTCGGTGCAGAGGAGGAAGAACATGTCAGTCAGAGGAAGATAAATGCAGTTCATGTTGTCAACTCAACCTGGACTGTTGAAAGAGTTTTTCTTTGTCTGGTTTCTGACTGAGATTCTCCAAAGGAAATCCAGCACAAACACACACTTCACACACTCAAAGTCCTGCACAGTAAATGAGCTGATGAGCGTTTGTGCTGCTGCCTGATAACAGAACAATAGTTCTGCTGCTTCCTGTTCTGCAAACACACATTTATAAATGTTCACTTGCTGCTGATCAAAGGTATGTTGGTGGCTCTGGACGCTGAGGGAACTTTGTAAAAAACTAGATCAAATGTTAACGTCCTGGCAGAGGCAAAGAACTTTGATTTGATATTTGATTAGATTCATGTTTCAGCTCAGACTGACAGAAATATTTGAACTGCTGCTGTGTTAAAGGGAACACTGCTGTTAGAAAGCACCTGATCTGTTTCTGCACACTGAATGTTGCACTTCTCATACTGCAGTACTATTAAAATAAGTACACAATGCACTACTTTTGAACTCATGATTGAATGTTGCTGTAACAAAGCCATTAATGTGATTCAAAGTGTTCATGGTTTCCCAGCACAACAAATGATTGCACAAGTGTGACTGATCCACTTTCTAATGTGTGTGTAGCCCACACTGTGTGTCACTGTGTCACAGGTGAGTCTGTGTGTCCAGGTTCTATGAGGACAACAGGATATAGTGACTGAGTCCAGCAGCTTAAAGTCTGACTCCATCCTCCATTTAAATAACTCACAGCAACAACTGAATAGCTTTGCCTTTGTGTAGCTGACACTTCATTTTAATGTCCTTCTATTCTGGTTCATCTGGTCTCAGTTTCTATAAGCACACAGGTTTCATCAGGACTCTATGACCTCAGTGATCTTTGCTGGGCCTTAATGCTCTGAACAAAGCTGCACATCACAAGACTAAATAGAAATGAATCAGTCTTTCATTCTCACTGCTGTTTGACTTCAGCTCTCAATGTCCCACCATAACCCATGGAAAGAATTACTGTCCATCCAGGCTGCTGAACATGAAGCTGAAGAAGGTGGAGTATTGTGAGGGCTGATGGAGAAGATGATGAGAATCCAGGAGCAGTGGGTGGATGGCAGCATCAGCATGAAGGATCAGTGTGAGAACACATCATCATCCACAAAGGAAACCAGTCTGAGTGTCTGACGCTCTTGTTAGAAAGACGCAGTCCCAGCAGTTAGCTTGTCTGCTAGTTAGCTGAGAGCTAACTCACTTGTACATTGAATACCAAACTGTGTAAACCAGGGGTGTCAAACATATGGCCCGTGGGCCACATCCAGCCCATGAGATAATTTCATATGTCAAATATTGATGAATTTTCAGGCTTGCTGATAATCAATGTGAGCACGGCTGAGATGTTATTCTGATGAGCAAACCATGTGGCCAAACACTTTAAGAGACAGACTGGGATCATACCATTATGTGAAAGAGGACATGTCCCATAGACAGCAAGGGTAGTGGTAGAGACCAGTACACAGAGAAATGGGAGCTGTACTGAAATGCAAGCGTGTCAGGAAAGAGTGAAAAGGCAAAATGAGCAGCATCTGGCTGCATTTCAGTGATATTGGAGACCACAAAGCTGAGTGCAACATTTATACAGGAGATATACAGGAGACGCTGAGAGTAGAACTGATAAAATTAGGAGCTGGCTAAAGTGAGACCCATTTTTATTTCCACCCATTTTCCACTGTGGAGGACAAAAGGTTTCAAACTGGTCCAGGTCTTAAACCTCACGTGTTCTTCCTAATAGCAGTAAATGGATAAAAATAAGGCTTTTATGAAAACACTGAATAAAACTTGCTGCCTTTAAAAAGACTAAATGTACAGTTCAGTATTGAATACTACATAAAATAAACTATATATAAAGTGTGTCTGAATGGCAGAGATGCAAAAATATGTGCATGTAGCACAGAGCCACGGCTCAGTGTCTGAATGAGTCTCACAGACCTGAATGTGCTGTTGAAGCCATTTATAATTATAACGTAATTCTTTACTCGTTTGATCTGCTCCTTACCACAAGCCACCAGACGTAGAAGGTTTTGGACTTTTAACTATATTTTCTCAAGTTTTACAACTTTTCTTACTGTTAAAAACCTCGTTATGGCCATTCATGCTGTACAAAGTAATTAGACATGTGTGGTATCTACAGAAACGTCAGAATCTCAGCTAAAAGTTCACAAAACCATCTCAACAACCACCAAACAGCTGAAACAGCAGGTGAACAGATCACACAAAAAAGATGTAAACACAAATCCCCCTGATCATCTGTTTTTTAAACATGAAGCGTCGTTTTGGACGTTCATTTACTGCTGGTTCAGTGAATTTTGGTTGGACAGTGATGAAACCTGCAGCCTCAGAATCTGTGAGAAGTCTGCTTTCAGCACGCAACAGCATTGTTGTGTTGTGTGGATTCACCTCTGCAAACTCATCACTGTTTCACCATCATGTTTCCACTTAGACAATAACAAAGGAAGCAGTTCCCAGGAACTACTTCCTGTCTTGTTAACATAAGAGTACGTTGCCCTTCAAAACACCTCCACTTCTCCTCTTATTAGAGGACTGCCTTATTATTAATCTGATAATTCTGTCAGTTGATGAAAGAAAAATGCTTGATCTCACCTGAGAGTTTCCAGTGTACAGTGTGGACTCTTCAGTCCTTCAGACAGAAGCTTCACGCCTGAATCCTTCAGGTTGATGTTACTCAGGTCCAGCTGTCTCAGATTAGAGGTCTGAGAGCTGAGACCTGAGGCCAGAGCTTCACAGCTTCTCTCTGACAGGTCACAGTGACTCAGTCTGAAAAATAACAGATAAACAATTACAAAAATAAAACACTTATGTTGAAGTGTAATGAGATACTATTATATTTAGCAATATTTCATCTTGTTTTGTCAGGAAACTGAGCACTGATGCAGAGCAACATGTGGAGAGAATCAGAGGAGAAGAAGTGAAGAGAGAACAGCAGTAAAACAACACTGAATTGTTCAGTGTGCTTTTGATATCAACAGAATGTGTCAAATTTCTTTATTTTGTATTTGTTTTAGTAGAATTGATGATTATCACTTAGATAACAACCACAGGCCAGGTCTAAATTGCACTTTGGTGACAGTTACACCCAGAAATATTTCAGAAACGTGGACAATTTGTGCTCCATTGTATTCAGTATTGAACAAACTGAGTACCGATGAGCACTTAATATTTTTGATATTTTATTTGAGTTGTTCCACCTGATCTGTGTTAACTAGCATAAACATTTAAAAGCTAAAGCTATGATCACATATGTACTTACAGAGCTTTGTTGGAGGCTTTGACCACTGGCAGCAGCCTCAGAAGAGCCTTTTTAAAGGCTCATGTTCTCACTTAGATCACTTTATAGCTGTATATCTCAAATTTCTGTAAAGTTATTTATTTCATATTCTGTATAGTTTTTCATATTTATATCCTGTTCATATCCTGTACATAGCTTTTACTCACTACAGCCTGTACATACTTAGTTATAGAATATTCACAACATACTTCATACCGTGTACATTATAACATACCATAATAGACCCATTTCTGTAATATACTCACATATCTATATTATTGCTAATATATATTGTAATATATCTATATCACTAAAGCACTTCTGGATGGATGCAAACTGCATTTCGTTGCCCTGTACCTGTGCATGTGCAATGACAATAAAGTTGAATTCTATTCTAATTCTATTCTATTCTATTTATTTCTACTTACATTTCATTCTGGGAAAAATGGGGATTACTTTGAAAACAGGAACTATTTTCCCCAAAAATCAGCCCTGGATTAGTAAATCACTCCAACATGTTCTCAGGCAGAAGAAGCTGTCTTGTTATGAGGGAGAGAAGAAAAGCAGCTAAAATCAGGTGTAAAAGTAAAGCAGAGGATGAGCTGAATAAAGGACACTCAAGGCTGGCTTGGAAAGGAATGAAGTCCATGGTGGGGATGCAGAACAAGGAGCAAAGATGAATGTGATGCTGAATCAGCAGAAGACTTGGACTCATTGGATTCCAGCTTTTTTTTTATTGACATTTTAGAATCACTATACAATACCATCAACTTCAGCTATCTTTCAGTACATATATTTTTTTTCTATATTTAAACAACTAAAATATCCATACAATAAGAATGAAAGAAGAAGAAGAAAAGAAAAAGAAGCAAAACAGGAAACAACATAAATAAAAAATACATAAGGAAAAAGAAAAAGGAAAGAAAAATAAATAAATAAATATAGGGAGTGTGTTTTTGTTTCCATTAATGTAACTAATTTTTCCTCTAGTCTTCTAGTAGTTAACAAAGTCAAAATCTAATGCAAAAGCAAAAACTAATTAGTCTGCCTTCCTCCATTACCACACATAAAGCTGTTAATCCTTTATATGTCCAATCTTTGAATCTGGTGTCCAATTTATTTGGAGCAAAATGTGTGTCATATGCACACCACTTAAGAACTGCTATATCCTCTTCTAGTTTATATTCTTTTATTACTGTTTCCCAAATTTTAAAAGTCAACTTGATCCATGGATTTTCAATAGTTTTTATTGAATTTTGCAAGCTTCTGTCTGCTATAATAGCTTGTATGGGGATGGAGGTCAGACTCTCCTCAATAACTTTCCATTGAGCGTCATATGAAGGATTACATCAGCATATCATAGGCCTTAATTGTGCTGCCCAATAATATTCCCTAAGAGAAGGTAAGCCCCACCCCCTTTTCCTTTGTTAAGTTGTAGGGTTTTAAATCTAATTCGGGGCCTTTTTCCTTGTCATATGTATCTTGACAAAATTTTATCCCATTCATTAAACTGTTTCTGGTTAATTTCTATTGGTAATGTTTGAAATAAATATAATAATTTAGGAAGAATATTAATTTTAATTGAGTCTATTCTAAAATATAAACTTAAATATGGAATTAGATTCCATCTCGCTATAGCTTCCTTAATTTTTTTCTGTATTGGTAAATAATTTCGTTCTAATAGTTCTGTAAGATCCTTAGGTATTATGACTCCTAGATATTTAAAGTACTCTGTTTGCCATGCTAATTGATACTTATTTTTAATTTCTTCTGATGGAATATAGTTGTACTTAAGCAATTGTGTTTTACTCATATTAACCCTATATCCAGATAGTCGACCAAAGTATTCAAATGATTGCATTAATTTAGGTAAAGAGTTTGATGGTTGACCCAAAAATATTAAAATATCATCTGCATAGCAGGCTAATTTATGCTCCTTTTCATGGATATTAATACTTTCTACTTCTTTATTTTGTCTTATATATTGAGCCAATGGTTCCAGATATAACGCAAATAATAATGGTGAGCACGCACAGCCCTGCCTTGTTCCTCTTTGCTGCTTAATACTATTTGATAGGTAGCCATTAATTTTAATCCTTGCCGTAGGGTTATCATAAAGTGCCTGTATTGTCTTAATTATATTTTCGTGAAAGCCAAATGTATGCAAGACTCGGTAAAGAAAGTTCCAATTAACTGAATCGAATGATTTTTCTGCATCGATACTGATTACCATTGCTTCTATTTTATTCTTTTGAATATGATTAATAACGTACATTATCTTGTATTTGGCGCTCTCGAATAAAACCTGTTTGATCATTATGAATTAGATTAGGTAAGAACTTTTCTAATCGTCGAGCCATGATAGATGTAAACAGCTTGTAATCTGTATTAAGAATACATATTGGTCTATATGACGCACATTCTAATTTATCCTTGTTTTCGTTTGGGATGGCAGAGATAATTGCTTCTTTCCAGCTAGAAGGTACTTGAGCCTTCTTTAGGATCCAATTCATTGTTAGAAGCATCACTGGTATTAATTCTTCTTTTAGCTCCTTGTACCATTCTGCCGTATATCCATCTGATCCTGGAGATTTATTTCTGTTAACTTTACTTATTGCTATTCTTAGTTCCTTTTCTGTTATATCTTCAATCAAAGTTTTATTCTGTTCTTCATTCAGTACTGGTAAATCAAGAGAATCTAAAAAACTGTTAATTTCAACTATACTACTCTCTGTGTTATTAGCATACAGAGTCTTATAAAATGTTTCAAATGCACTCTGAACTTCTATTGGTTTATTTTTTTATTACTTTTGTCACTGGATGTTTAATTTTGTGAACTGTATTATCTGCTATTTTCTTTTTTAGTTTCCAGGCTAATACATTCATTGCTTTTGATCCTCCCTCATAATACCTTTGTTTAAGAAACATTAATTTTTTTTAAATTTCATATGTGGTCAAATCATTTATTTCATTTCTTGCTTTCCTAATTTCCTTCAATATATCCTGAGATGTTTTTCTTTCATGCCTTTTCTCTAATTCTTATTTTGTAGCTCTTCTAATTTCTTATTTCTCATCTTTTTCTTATAAGAGGATATTGCTATAATTTTCCCTCTCAGGACAGCTTTTAAGGCATCCCACAGTATAGGACGAGACACCTCACCATTGTCATTAGTTTCCATATAGAAGTGAATCTCTTTCTTAATTTGTCCTTTAAAGTGAGGATCATTCAGTAAGCTTGAATTTAATTTCCAATTATTGAGTTTTGGTTGCACGTTTAAATCAACAGACAGGTATACTGGTGCATGATCGCTTAACTCTATTGCTCCAATTGCACAAGTGTTTATTTTATCTTTATTTTTCCCAAAAGTTATGAAATAATCTATTCTTGTGTATAACGAGTGCGGTGAGGAAAAATAAGTATAATCCCTTTGGTAGGGATGCAAGTCTCTTCATATATCAATTAGTCCCACCTCCTTCATCAATGTATTTATATTCTTAATTAATGTTTTAGTATTCTGTGCTTTTCTATTGGAAATATCTAGCTTTGGTTGTAGATGTATATTTAAATCTCCTCCGCAAATTAGGAAACCTACTGTCTCTGTTACCATCACATCTATAATTTTCTTAAAGAAATAAATATTGCTTCCAGGGGGTGCATATATATTTAACAACGTGACTGGGTTCCCCTCAATGTTTCCCCTTACCAACATATAACGTCCCTCTTTGTCACTTATCTCGGATATTTTTTCAAAGAGTAATTTGCTTGATAACAGGATAGCCACTCCTCTCCTTCGTCCAGTTTTATAGGAAGAGGAGAAAACTGTTGTATAACCCATTCTTTTCAGTTTTTCATGCTCCTTACAGTCTAGATGGGTTTCCTGTGGATACACTATTTGTACTTGTTCTTTCTTCATTTTAGTTAAATTTTTATTACGTTTAATTGGATTCGACAGGCCATTTACATTTTATGATATGATTTTTACCTTATCTTTAAGCATACCCTTACTATTTGAATATTATTAATGTAACAACGACATGTACCATCAGACTACTCCCTAAACATACATAAGCAAACATTAATATTAACATTAAAGCTGTATAAAACAACAGCTACAGAAATAAGCTTTATTTGGTCAAAGAAAAAAAAAAAAAGACTTCCAACTGTGGGGTCCCCGATATGACCCTAAGTAAGCCCCGATAAAAGAGGGGGCTTCGAGGGGGGCCTCTCTCACCTCTATGTGAGACAGGGCCTTCCTTAGCCAGCAGGCCAATGTCCATTCTACTAATAGCATAGGTAGCACGTCCGCCTATTTTCAATTTCTGCATTGCCACTTCAGTATATTATTTCGAGATAAGAAGTCTTTACCAGTGTATATGGCTATAGCTTGAGTCCAGCTTTGATATCATTGATTTCAATGAAGAGCTTTGTGATTGTAGCAAAGGGCTGGTAGCTCTGAGAGTCCCACTGATGAGGCGTTTGTGAAGGTTCGCAGTTATCTAAAGAGCTTAGAAAAAAAGGCATCTGGACTTCTTTAAGTTTTTTGAAGACGTTTCGCCTTTCACCTCTCATCCAAGAAGCTTCTTTATTTCTAGGGTCAAATGGTGGAGAGTCCCAGATTAGCCTGTGTACAAACAGACTTCAGCCATATGAGAGTGAGTGTGAGTGAATGAGAGCACACACAGGACACTCTGATCTCTGAATGTGTGTGACGCAGTGAAAAAGAGGATTGTACTGGATATACTGTGACTGACAAACAGAGTTTAAAGAGAAAGGTGTTTGGATTAAAATGGATTATGCTAAAGTGAACGTGCTAATGAAATCTGAACTGAATGAAATGTGAAGTGAAGATAATTCAGATGTAAAAGAGAGAGAAACTGATAATAAGGTGGGGCTGGAGATCAGTGAAGGGCATGTAAACACCTGATTGGTTGACTAGATATCAGATCGACAGTTTCACAGTTTTCCCTGTGGATTATAACTTTAAGAAGATGTGACATTCATCAAGGAATCCTGCTCTCCGGATTATTTCCATGAACACTGAGCTGGATCACATCTACAGTGCTGGAAGTGCCCGTCTCACCACCAACCTCTCTGTGCACATTCACTTTTTAACCCTTTGTGAGACACTAAAGGTGTAAATCTGAGTATTTATCTATGTTAGTCCGAACACCTCTAATAGGTTGGTTTAGTCTTTCCAAGTCATATCTTCCCTTAGATCTGCGGTCCAGGCTCCTAAAATCATCCTAGTTTAACAAGCACTACAATCTAGAGGAGAACTGCACTAACAGGTGTGACTGATGAGATCTGACCTGCAAGGATACTCATGTTTATGTATATCAGGACAAGCAGGGAAGACCTGGACATCAACTCTGTCAGGCTGCCTGAGTCCTCTCACCCACATCAGCTCAGAACTCTGCATTATCTACTGAGTCAGACTCAGAGGATCAGGGATCAGAAGTTCTACAAAGAGTAGAACCAGACTTCCTGTATAGAGGTGTGTGGGCCTACTGATCCACAGTGTCAGCACAACTTTCACATCATATTCATCTCAGCACAACTAAACCATGAGACTGACCTCAGAGTTTCAAATCGACATCGTGGATTCTCCAGAAGAACACACAGCTGCTTCACTCCTGAATCCTGCAGGTTGTTGCAGTCTACACTCAGGTCCAGCACTCTGGGATACGAGGGGTTGGACTTCAGTGCTGCTGCCAGATAATCACAGCTGATCTCTGACAAATCACAGTCCTTCAATCTGAATAAAAAATGAAAGATGTAAGTTTATTAGACAAAGTGTGAGCTTGAAATCATTCAGTGTTTCATCATCTGTTCAGAGCTGAAGAAGGTTCAGAATGTAGAAGTTTAGAAAATGGAAACTCCAAACAGCTGAAGCCAACAGGAAGCAGCTTCAAACAAACAAGAGAAAAAAATGAATTTTTCACATTGAAGTCGTACATTTATCATAAAGTTGTCAAGTTTTGCCGTGTGAAATAAAAAAACTGAACAGGAATCCTCAGAGTTGAACCCTCTGCACAGAGGTTCAGGTTCCTCTTCAGGTCCCAAAGTGCAGAACAACAAGGTTTCAAACAGCTTCGTTCCAGCAGCATCAGCCACAGAAATGCAGAGATAATTCTTTGGATCTCTTGGTTGTGTTGTATGATGCTGTGTTTGCATATCTGGTGTCTGTGTTGCTTTGTGAGGACGGATCATTTACTGCAGCTCCAGATAAACAGAGCTGGACCTGAACCTGGTAGCTTCACTTAGAAGACACTTGTGACGGGAACGTCAGGTCAAAAAAGTGCCCCTCTGACAGCCAAACCCATCTGTTCTCTGATTGGATAGTTACATTTGTGATTGACATGACATTGACCAATCAGATGAAAGGAAGAAAAATAGGGTCAAAATTCGTACTTGTAACTTGCAGGGTTTTTTTGGCTAAGTCCACACACACAAATCTTTTTTTTACACACACACAAATCTTTTTTACACATACAAAGTTTTTTCATGCACACACAAATTCTTTTTACACATACAAATCCTGATTTACAAGTACAAAATATTTATGACCACATTTTGAGCCCATACAAATGTTCTGCAGACGAGTCCATGCGCTCACAACAAAGCTCAGTGTGGACGACGCTGTGCACGCTCCAATGCTGATTGGTTAGAAAGTGGGCGGGAACAGGGAAGAGAGCGACAGCAGTGTTCAGCACAAACACGAAGGATCAAAGAAGAAGAACACGACAAGCTCAGATGGAGGCTGCAGTGGACACATTTCATTGTTTTAACATTCGCTTTCACTTCAGCTTCACCAACAACAGCACAAGCAGAGCAGCCCACTGACTGCGTGGCCGTGACGGCGCCCCCTGGTGACTGTAAACCACTACAACATGTAGACGGCCGTCTGCTGCTCATTTCTTTGCCACCATCACAGGAGCTCTTTATCATGTTCTACACTCTCATTGGTTCTTTGTGTGCTTGTTTTTTAGAACAGTAGTCATTGTGATTGTTCAAAGAAGACAGTCAGCTGTGACTAAATGTAGCTCCTACAGCAGTGATTGGAATAACTACTGAAGCTAATCCAGTATCAAAGCTCAGGAATCAGCAGCTCCCACCTCGTTTTCTTTGAACAACTATTTTTAGCTGCTGTGTTTTTGTGTTTCTGCGGACCTCAGACATCCTGCTGCTCTGGAGAACTGAAGCTCTAAAGGCTTCAGCCTTTATCTCCAAGAAACAAAGCTGATCATGGAGACCCAGCAGGTCAGCTGATCTGTGGACAGCACCAGCATCTTTAAGTAAGTCTGAGAGGTGAGCAGTCTTTGGAAGCCTTTACTGTCTGATAGTCTCAGAGCAGGATTTGGATCATTATTTGGCTTTTCTTCTATTATTATGTTTAGTTTCTGCTTCACAGATATTCTCTGAGATGTTCTCTGAAATGTTTCCCACTGTTGGACAAACTTTCACAGTTTCTTCATAAAGGAGATCTCCTGTGCAGTCCATCTGTGATAATATGTTAAACACTGAATTATGATTCATATCTGAATGTACTGACTGTTAATTATTGATGAGAACATAATCAGTAAATATAAATATGTTTGAGTTTGGCTTTGATGAATCAGAATAAAAGTAATAAAATAATGATTTTAGAGACAGGCCTAACTCAGGCCAGCTGACAGCCTGTGTACAAACAGACTTCAGCCATATGAGAGTGAGTGTGAGTGAATGAGAGCACACACAGGACACTCTGATCTCTGAATGTGTGTGACGCAGTGAAAAAGAGGATTGTACTGGATATACTGTGACTGACAAACAGAGTTTAAAGAGAAAGGTGTTTGGATTAAAATGGATTATGCTAAAGTGAACGTGCTAATGAAATCTGAACTGACTGAAATGTGAAGTGAAGATAATTCAGATGTAAAAGAGAGAGAAACTGATAATAAGGTGGGGCTGGAGATCAGTGAAGGGCATGTAAACACCTGATTGGTTGAGTAGATATCAGATCGACAGTTTCACAGTTTTCCCTGTGGATTATAACTTTAAGAAGATGTGACATTCATCAAGGAATCCTGCTCTCCGGATTATTTCCATGAACACTGAGCTGGATCACATCTACAGTGCTGGAAGTGCCCGTCTCACCACCAACCTCTCTGTGCACATTCACTTTTTAACCCTTTGTGAGACACTAAAGGTGTAAATCTGAGTATTTATCTATGTTAGTCCGAACACCTCTAATAGGTTGGTTTAGTCTTTCCAAGTCATATCTTCCCTTAGATCTGCGGTCCAGGCTCCTAAAATCATCCTAGTTTAACAAGCACTACAATCTAGAGGAGAGCTGCACTACCAGGTGTGACTGATGAGATCTGACCTGCAAGGATACTCATGTTTATGTATATCAGGACAAGCAGGGAAGACCTGGACATCAACTCTGTCAGGCTGCCTGAGTCCTCTCACCCACATCAGCTCATCAACTCTAAACAGGAACGAGCAGCTCATTTCAAAATAAAAGGTTGGAATTGTAAAGAAAACAAACAGAGCTCATAAACTGAAACTGATTTCATTTTTCAGCTGGAACATTTTAGTTGTTCCTTTTTCAATACATACATAATTATATTTACAGTAAGTCTTATCATTCCCCTTTTCCCTGCCAGTCACCGCTAATGTTTCATGTGTCTGAGCGAACACACAAACTCCCTGAGCGTCCCTTGGACCACTGTGAGCAACAGCAGACGTGTGCACTGTGGTCACGCCAGCATCTTATCCATCCAAGTTACACGGTTTATTAAAGTAATCAAATTACAGCATTTACATTTATGTTAGACTACTTTTAATTAACTGCTTTAGCCCACTTACAATGAAAATTAAAAACAACCTTGTTCATGACCTGTAGCATGTTAACACTATTGGAAGTAAAAATAACTTGAACTCCAATTTTGAAAACACAACTTTATTTTTTCTATTTTTATAAAGCTCTGACTTGTATTATGAGTCTGTGGTCTGGGAGAGAGTCTGTAACTCTGTCTGCAAAATACAGGATATAATGACCAATGTTGGACAATTAATTATATAGTTACTTCTTCAAAAGAGTTACTGAGTTTTGCAAACAACAAAGTTTGTTGCAATAAATACTGAATACTATCGTTGTTATAAACAACAATACTATTCAGGAAGAAAACCAAACATTGCAGATATTTTATCATAGCTCAGGTTTTACGTGGTCGATCAACACAATTTAAAAACTGGTATAAAGTCCACACTTTTTCCCTCAGTTGCTCCGTCTGTCCTGCTCACATCTCCAATGGCTGTACACGTTGTCATTAACGTGGCTTCACCTCATCATCAGCCACTTTGCTCGCTATAACACCATTGTCGGCACATAAGGACGCTGTCATAGCCTGTCAGCGACGTTGATTAGCTGCGTATATACGAATGTGAATCGCATCATTGGCTGGACTACGGGATAAGGTGGCATTGGTCTAATCCCATATAGGAGCAGCCAGTCACTGACTAACACTGCAAAACAGAATTGTTAAAGATTTAATTTTAATTTCAATTGAGATTTGATTTTTTTTTTGTGTGCAACACAGATTTTCTGTGTGCAGAGACGTGCCAGCAGCGCGCAGTTGCACGAGCGCAGCTTAGAGGGAACATTGGGCACCACCACAGTTCACTTCAACAAAACTTTACTTCAGATTTGTTTTCATGGTTTGATCCAGTGATGAGAGCCGTTTCCCCCATGTCCAGTCCTTGTACTAAGCTAGGCTAAACACGTCCAGTGCCTGTCTCTGTGCAGCTTTTAATCTGATGTTAATAAGGTAGAAATGGAGGAAGAAGAAAATGACTTCATCAATCAACATGCAGCTACCAACCCAAATGGTGAGGTGGTGGTTAGTTATTACTGTGGTTTATGATCCCCTACATTATCCTACATTCAAATATATTCTCCAGCTACAATAGTGTTTGTGTTCCTAAAAGGATTTCATGAACGTGTTATTGTTCATGTCACATCTGTATGAAACAAAGAGGAAGTGAGGTTTATCCTTCATGATCACAAACTGTTCCAGCATGTAAACCTGAGATCTGTGTGGAGCAGCTGACCTGTACGATGTGCTCAACACAAACATTATTTACCATCAGTTACTGTGTGACTGAACCACGTGGGTGTATGAAACATCACTTTCAGTTTTAATAGCACATGGCAACATTCAGACGTGAATCTATACAGTAACACTTTGATTTGTTACAGTGAGGAGACTGTTGAAGGAACGATGAGGGGAAACTGTAACAGCAGCAACAGAAACCAGGAGACAAAGCTGAGGTCTGGGTTCCTCTATGCTACACACAGCCTCCTGCTCCTGGACTTTAGTAAACACATAAATGTCTCCAAGTACACTTACTTCAGAAACTCTGTTAAACTCATTACAAGTTTACTTCAGCTTTAAATTACTCACAACATCAGCAAACATGAGTAAACAAAGTAACTCACAGCTACTGTTCACGTTTAGTCATCTTTAATACAAATATACCTCATTATTATGAATCTCACAGCTACCTGCTCATTGAACTGAACAATAATTCTGTTTGACCATTAAAACAAAATATGTGACTGTAAAAAAATCTTCACACAGTAATTAAGAATCTCCTAAGCAATCCAAAGATAAAGAAAAGTTCACCTGCCAATTCTATAAAGCTTGGTTGTTTATACAATAATATCATTTAATGATATGTTTGGATCCTGACCTGAGAGTTTCCAGTGTACAATGTGGACTCTGCAGTGCAGCAGACAGAAGCTTCACTCCTGAATCCCACAGGTCATTGTTACTCAGGTCCAGCTCTTTCAGACTAGAGGACTGGGAGTTGAGAACTGAGGACAGAGCACCACAGCTTCTCTCTGAGAGGTTACAGCCACTCAGTCTGGAAGAAAACAAACAAACAATTAAATCAGTCAAATGAAACATTTTTAATGCCAGCATGCAATACAATTATTGGTTAACTAAATAGCTTCATTAAAACACAACTCTTCTTCTATAGCAGCACTTACTCCTTGCAAGCTCCACCTGCTCCACCATCTGAGTCAGAAGACATGAAAACAAACTGTAAATCTAGTAGAAACATGATTGGAAATCTTCTCAGATCCATTTGTACATTTAGAGCCTGATCCTGAAATATAGCAGCACGGACATTCACAGCAGCAAAGGGTTCTTGTTGATCTGAGCTGGCTTGGCCCTGGCTTATTGAAGATTAAAGAAAGCGGAATCAGCTGTTCAAACCCCCACAAGGCTGCCCGCTGTGACTGAAACAATGTGACGGGTCGTGACTTCTCAAAATGGGCTCATTGAACGCAGCACGGATAAGATCTTGAAGAAGCTCATGGTGGTCATGAGTTCTCAGACTTTGCTCTTTGAGCGCAAAACTGATAACCTCTCGGAGAAGCTCGTGGCTCTCCAACGGGAGATTGAGAGACGAGTGACGGACTGTTAGATCAGCTGTGAAATTGACATGCAGTTGTTCGCACCAAAGAAAGCCACCATCATTTCATGCGGGTAACATACCGGCGCGAGCTGTGGTCTCAAGGCTGGAGCTGAACATAACAAATCTCACCCTGATAACAGACGGTGTTTAGACTGTTCCTTCCCATCCTAAGCATGCTTATCCCCTCCCGGTGCAGACGGTGGGTCGAGGGGACCAGCACAAATGCTGCAGGCCCGGGTGCGCTGTCTACACCGGCTGTCTCTCACCTTTTACCCATCCCTGTTGCTTGTCATGTGTTTCTATGGCGCATTAAGAGTTTTCATGTGCTCTGCACTAAGGTCATTTTTTTCTGTTCTCAAACTGATCTCCCTGTTGAAGCTCAGTCTGGGAGGAGTTCTTTTTTCTCCTCATCTTTCCTGATGTTGTGCATTTTCCGCTGTTCGGTTCCGGGTCGCTGCTCTAGCGGCCGACCGGCCAGCTACCTAGCCTGACCCGTCTCCCCAATGTGATGTTTGTGTATTGTATGTATGGTTGGAAAGCTCAGTATCCTAATTGCCCCTTGAAAATAAATACAGTGTTCTGAATCTGAATCTGAAAAGATTACAGAAGACGACTCTGTTCAGTAAATATTACGCTCATGCTGTCACCAAATACCAAAGGTAGGTAAAACTCTGGTTGTTGCAGCCATCCAGTATGACATGCTTTGTACTGTCCTGCTGCAGTTTGTGACACCTGGTTGATGAGTTGTGATGATGAAACAAACACTTCTCTCAATGTTTGTCTTCTAAACTGGATGTAATTTGGGCAGCCGATAGTTTTTCTTAATCTACCCCAGCTGCAAATAGGAACACAACAAATAAATAACTTTACCCACTTGGATCCTTATCATTCAAGATTGTGAAAAGATTCTCTACTCAGAGAATACTGGAGATTTTAGATGAGAGAGATGGAAGATGATGAAGGGGAAGAGTTTTCAGAACTCGAGGCCTTTTGTCTTCACTGTATAGGACAAAGAAGACAGGAAGGGAGGGAGAAGTGAGGAGAATAACACACAGGAAATGGTCATGGGCAGACTCAAACCAGGCCCTGGAGTCACAACTCTAACCTTCAGTGCATGGGTCACCTGCTCAGCCAGGTAAGCTACAGCAGTCAGCAGTGTGTGAGTTAATTTGAAGACAATGATGACTATAAGTCAAAAAAAAGAATACTATCATCAACCAACAAGGGGAAAACAGTGAGCTTGATTGGCCAAGCTTTGACCAAGGGTGGCTCACGCCTCGGTCTTCTTGCACAAGGAGTGAACCACCCTGCATGGCCATCAATGTGGTGCAACCAAGGCCATCATACAGTACAGGCCATCCAAGCTGATTTTAACTTTTCCTCCCAGATACCACCTTAGAAATCATCTAGATTAGGATATGTTGGCTGTTCTAGATCCAATCACAACAAACAGAGAGCTGTTGTGTGTCCAAGGTGAACAGGAAGAATATATACATGCATAAAGTCAATAAAGTCCGAAGGTTTGCTTTAGACTGTGCTGCAGTTTATCATCAAAGACAAACAGGCACCATGCTGCCAACAAATGGCATCAAGTCTGACTTGAAGTTTTTTGTTCTTTTTTTTTTAAACTCAAGATTAAATTTTATAGCAACCACAGCAGAGATGACCAGGGAAGGTGTGCTTGAGGGGATATAGCTACAACAGCTGGTTTCAGACTGAAGATGAACTGAGGTGCTGCACCCAAGTCTGCAGGTTCAGGGAGGGACAAACATCTGCTGCAACCAGATTGGAGTGAGAGGAGAGAGCAGGCCAACAACAACAAAGAAACAACAAACACACTGTGGAAGACCGAAGCAGAGTTTAGTTTAAAGTGGAACTAAGGATGTTTCTCTGGCTGCCAGGATTCACTGAGTAATTCAAATGCTTTCTTTAATGCAGGACCCACCATGCATGTAAAAGCAAGTGTTTCACCAACATTTGTGACTAAAATAGACCTGCAGTAGAAATGTATCTAGGAGCATGCATGTGAATATAAAGTATCACAACATCAGGCACATGCAGCCTAAGTGTTTAAACACAGACTGATAACATAACAGCAGCAGTGATGATCAGAGTTTATGGTGAATCCAGTGTCTCGAGTTCTGGAGGCATCAAAGAGGTCACAGTTGTATTGGAGAAATCCCAAAACTTTAGGATACAAATTCATACAAAGACAGAAAGCCTGGTGAAATAAATTACTGACACAGTTGGATGTTAAAAGTAAAGACATGAGTACAAATGTACTCACAGAGCTTTGTTGGAGGCTTTGACCACTGGCAGCAGCCTCAGAAGAGCCTCCTCTGAAGCAGAGTATTTCTTCAGGTCAAACACATCCAGATCTTCTTCTGATGACAGTAAGATGAAGACCAGAGCTGACCACTGAGCAGGAGACAGTTCATCTGTGGAGAGACTTCCTGATCTCAGGGACTGTTGGATCTCCTCCACTAGAGAACGATCATTCAGTTCATTCAGACAGTGGAACAGATTGATGCTTTTCTCTGCAGACAGATTCTCACTGAGCTTCTTCTTGATATACTGGACTGTTTTCTTATTGGTCTGTGAGCTACTTCCTGTCTGTGTCAGCAGACCTCGTAGGAGAGTCTGATTGGTCTGCAGTGAAAGACCCAGGAGGAAGCGGAGGAACAAGTCCAGGTGTCCATTTGGACTCTGCAAGGCCTTGTTCACAGCACTCTGGTGAAGAGATGGTTTAAACCACCAGGAGGTTGTTTGTTGTTCTTCCAGCAGATTGAGTCCAGAGTTGATGAAGGTCAGATGGACATGAAGAGCAGCCAGAAACTCCTGAACACTCAGATGGATGAAGCAGAACACCTTGTTCTGGTACAGTCCTCTCTCCTCTTTAAAGATCTGTGTGAACACTCCTGAGTACACTGAGGCTGCTCTGATATCGATGCCACACTCTGTCAGGTCTGATTCATAGAAGATCAGGTTTCCTTTCTGCAGCTGATCAAAAGCCAGTTTTCCCAGAGACTCCATCATCTTCCTGCTCTCTGGACTCCAGTGTGGATCTGTCTCAGCTCCTCCATCATACTTGACCTTCTTCACTTTGGCCTGAACCACCAGGAAGTGGATGTACATCTCAGTCAGGGTCTTGGGCAGCTGTCCTCCCTCTCTGGTTTCCAGCACATCCTCCAGAACTGTAGCAGTGATCCAGCAGAAGACTGGGATGTGGCACATGATGTGGAGGCTTCGTGATGTCTTGATGTGGGAGATGATCCTGCTGGCCTGCTCCTCATCTCTGAATCTCTTCCTGAAGTACTCCTCCTTCTGTGGGTCAGTGAACCCTCTGACCTCTGTCACCATGCCAACACAGTCAGGAGGGATCTGATTGGCTGCTGCAGGTCGTGTGGTTATCCAGAGGCGAGCAGAGGGAAGCAGTTTCCCCCTGATGAGGTTTATCAGCAGCACATCCACTGAGGTGGACTTTCTAGGGTCAGTTAGGATTGTAGTTTTGTGGAAGTCCAGAGGAAGTCGACACTCATCCAGACCATCAAAGATGAACACAACCTGGAAGTCTTCAAAGCTGCAGATTCCTGCTTCTTTGGTTTCAGTAAAGAAGTGATGAACAAGTCCCACCAAGCTGAACTTTTCCTCTTTCAGCACATTCAGCTCTCTGAAAGTGAATGGAAATATGAACTGGATGTCCTGGTTGGCTTTGTCTTCAGCCCAGTCCAGGCTGTATTTCTGTGTTAAGACTGTTTTCCCAATGCCAGCCACTCCCTTTGTCAGCACTGTTCTGATTGGTTCATCTCTTCCAGGTGAGGCTTTAAAGATGTCTTCTTGTCTGATGGTTGTTTCTGGTCTGTCTGGTTTCCTGGATGCTGTTTCAATCTGTCTGACCTCATGTTCATCATTGACCTCTGCAGTCCCTCCCTCTGTGATGTAGAGCTCTGTGTAGATCTGATTCAGGAGGGTTGGGTTTCCTGCTTTAGCGATGCCCTCAAACACACACTGGAACTTCTTCTTCAGGGTGGATTTAAGGTTACGATGACAAACAGCAGCTTGAAGTTCTGAATGAGAAGAAAAATAAACACTCAATTCCAAAAAGAGCTCATCTTTAAAACATGTTGCTCCATCTTCCATCTCTGGAAAATGTTCATTTATCCAGCAGCTTAAATCTTTAGATAAATCCTCTTACTGCTCTGCAGACGGTCAGCCAGCTCCTCCTGCTTCATTCTCCTCAGGAAGTCCACTGTGATCTTCACAAACGCCTCTCTGCTGCTGCTCCTCTGACTCTCTAAGCATTCTGGGTAATCTGGACTCAGAACCTTCTGGATCTTCTTCAGCTCGTTCTTCACAAAAGTGATTATGTTGTCCTCCAGCAGCTGGAACAGAATATTTATGAATGAGCCAATCAGACTGAAATCATGGAGCCAAACATCAGATCCATGTTGGACACACTGACGATCCACTGGTCTACAAAGAGCAGCATGGAGACGACTGTGAACAGAACAGATGTAACAGTAGTTGTTGTACATGTACAGACCATAAATATGGAGTCCAGCTGTGTTTGATGCTGCTGGGCAGACTGACCACTGGGAACCTCTGAGCTCTGCTGGTCCACTCTGTGGAGGAACCATGAAGGATTAGATCAACACAGGATAAAGATCCAGGAGTTTCTGCTCAAATAACTTCATCTGAATCAAGTCTGTCAAGTTTTAAACTCTCAGATTGTGAACATATCAGTAATTTTCAGTCTGTTTTCATGGACGTCCTTTCAGTGGTGATGTCAGGGATGATTTTGAAGAAGCTCATCAAACTGAACCATCAGCAGATCACTGCTCCAAAACCAGAACATGATCCGAGTCTCCCTCCACCACCAGAACACCAGCTTTACTAACGTGGTAGATCAGTGTAGTACAGATCAATAACTGATGAGTCATTTGATCAAAATCACTGAGTGCTTCACGTCTGACCCTCTGATGCTTCTGTAGACATTTTGCATATTTAATGAATGTCTGACAGTTTTACATTCATTCTATGAACACAGTGGAAATGTTGTGTTATAGTCTCCATGTTGTTTCCAGCATCATAAATTCTTAAGTTCAGAAAATTAGATTCTTTCTTCACAGCTGAAAAACAACAACATTTATTCTCTATTGAAATCTGCATCGTCCACTCCAAAGGTCACAATCTGAAGGTAACATCTGGTTTTGTTCCCTGTGGTTAACTCTGAGCATCAGTATGGTGGGATTTATCCACTACATCCACACCACTGTGGTTCAGTGTTGTCCTGATGGAGTAACAGCAGCCAGTATGATCCAGGCTTTAGCTGCTGGGTCTCTGTGTGACCTCTCAGACTGTTTAACAGATCAGACACAAAGAGAATCAGAGCAGCTCTGTTCTTTAAAGACAAACATGAACCCACTCAGGTCACACTTTCCCCACAGATATGAGCATCACTGTCCTCAAACAGCAAATGACCAAGTCGAACATTTGGATCTTTTCTCTTTCATTGTTTTCTTTTTAATGGATCTTTGTAACAATCTGAGGATGTTTCAGGTCATATTTATCCAGGAAACACAAACATGTAAAGGAGTCATCACAGCTCTCTGACCTCGTTGCTCCAGGTTCACCACTGAAGCCTGGAGGGTGATCTTTGGACCGGTCACTCCTCACAGACGGACAGCTGGACCCTGCAGACTGTGACCTCTGACCTCTGCAGACACAAACATGATTGAAGCAGCTGTGATCACACAGACTGCAGATAATGCAGCTGTTTCCTGTCAGTAACATCCTCTTAGATTAGAGTTCAGCTTTTTACAGGAAAACTGGACAAAACTGATTTTTGTTACAAACTCATTTTCTTTTCCTCTCAGCTCACAAACACAGTCAGACAATCAACCAGAGTCAACACTGATTATAATGTCAGTGCAGAATTATTTCTGTTACTCAGTGAGTTCAGCTCTCTGACCTCGTTGCTCCAGGTTCACCACTGAAGTTTGGAACGTCGCCTTTGGACCGGTCACTCCTCACAGACGGACAGCTGGACCCTGCAGACTCTGCTCTGTCCTCCTCTTCCTCTATCATCATCTTCAGTCAGTCTGAGAGGTAAACCACAAACACTCAGTGAGTTCACATTAACAGGAGGAACTGAGTTACAGTCGCTGACCTCTGACCTGTCATGTGACCATGAAACCAGGTCAATGTGTCTGTAGGTTCAGTCATCCAGGTCATGTGATCTAAGGAGCTTGGAGAGAAAAGAGACGTCTTTAAGTTTCTGGAAGACGTTTCATCTGAGAAGCTTCTTCAGCTCTAAAACCAAACGGTGGAGAGTCCCAGATATTTAAACCTGAGAGGGAAAGAAAGCATGTCGCTGACCCACCACTGATGTTATTTCAAGGAGGAAACTGAGAGCCTTTGCACCAGGAGCACAAACATCAGCTCCAGCAATGATCCACTGATGTGTTTTTATTCCATGTATGAATGTTGTTATTGACAGAGATGACGTTTGTGTGTCAGTGATGCAGTGACTGTTGTTGTTACCTGTACAGGCTGGTTAGACTCTATGAAACAGATCATACAGATCTCTGCATGTTAGAAGAGACTATTAAAGGTCATGAATGAGACAAAGGCAGGGAGGCGTCCTTTACAGCTAAACAGCAGAGTGAGAGAACAGCCAGCACCTCTACATTTATCACATTATACAGCACATGTATGATACTGACAGGGATGAGAAGAATTTAGTGATTCTGATCCCATCATTGATATTACTTATTGATTCTCAGTAGCTCTGCTCTGACAGTCACCACCATCACTGAGCAGCATATCAAAGACATTTGTGCACATTAACTGCATGTTGTGGCTCAAATGTTTGTGCATGTTGGAGGCATTTCCTCTTTGTTGTGATCAGTGTTGGTCATTACTCAAAACAGTCATTATTACACATATTACACAGAACACTTTGATTAAAAGTAATGGAGTACGTTACTTCATTACTCCTCATAACATTACTTTGATGTTAAAATGAACAAATGAGCATGTAACAACATAAAGCTGAGGTACAGCCCCACACACCAACACAGATCCTGATGAGGTCACGTGATGTTTCTCTGAGTGTTTATGAACACAAATCAAAGATGAAACAGCACAAAGACACTTCAAAGTGATTCTACTGTAGAAACATGAACAGGCAGAAACCTGCAGCCTGACTGCTCATCACTTTGTTACCTGTTCAAGTTCAGCAGCAGCAGCTCACTTTATCACGGTGCTGGTCTGGGGTCAGTGTTTACTCAGCTTTAACCTCACTCTGGGTTCTTGGCTAGCCTAGCTTTAGCTTAGTGTTAGCATGCTGTGTGCTAGCTCAGCGTCAGAGCTCTGCAGGTGTCTCGTGTGTAAATATTAATCACAGTGACAGTAAAGGAGGTAAAGGGCTGTGACGTCATCACGTACGCTGCGTCCTCTGTGGGCTCTGAGTGAACTCAAAGTACAAACTACAAGTACACAAACACGAACGTAGCTCAGAGTGGCGGACACACTCGGCCTCGTTGGTCCAGCTGTGAGTCCGTTACCGTGAACTATGGAGCGGCAGATTTGTGCTGAACTAAGCTGCACACAGCTGATGTTAGCCAGGAAACATTACACACTGACTTTAATGGAGAGACCGGAAATACAAACACACACAGTTTGTTGTGTGAAGAAATCAAACACGAGCTGAACAAACAGTAAAGTTCCTAAAGACAAACTGTTAAAGGAGGAAACAAAGCAAACTTACAGTTTCTTCACACACCAACAACAAGCTCCACTCCACACCTGGGCCCTGTTTCAGGAAGCCGGTTTGGAAAACTCAGAGTGAAAAACGACACTCACGGTTGAGTAACCCCGAACTGTCCAACTCGGAATATTCCGTTTCAGAAAGGCTGATAACAATTAGTTCAGTCAACGCGGAGTTGCTTTAACCCCAAGTGAAGCGCGCGGACGAGGATACATAAAGCCCTGATAAGCGGAGCACAGATTAAGCGAGTCACCATGGAGACGGAGGGAAAGAAGGCGCGGTCAATGTATGTCACAGCGCTTGAGGCCGAAATTCTGATGGCAGCATATGCCGATAACATGCAAATTCCGCGGAAAAAAGTAACACAGCCACAGCTGCAAAAGAAAGGGAGCATGCATGGCAAAACATAGCCGACAGAGTCAATGCGTGAGTGTTAATTTAAACATTGATCTAGGGATTTCCACCCATTTAACACGTTATTTTATCATATGTTATTTTATTTGTTATTTTATACATTTTATTTTGTGATGTGATGTGAGCGCAGGTGCAACCCAACAGGCCCCAAACGTGCCTGGCAGCAAGTAAAAATGAAATATAAAAATATAGTCCAAACAGGTAAGGTGTAATTGTATTATGAGCCATAGTGCTTGGTCTGTTTGTCCCATGTAAATCAATTGCAGTTAGAGGCTACATTAATTTTCTGTCTGTAAGCACTTATTGAAATTATCTGAGCACATTACAAGTACATATTTGCTTACTCTGTATGCTCAAATGTGGCCCGTTATAGCCAACAGAAAAAAAGTGGAGGCCCGAAAAACAGGTGGGGGTCCTCCACCACCACCACTCACAGAGGCTGAGCAGTTGGCCCTCAGCCAAAACAGTGGGCGCCCTGTGGCCGAAGGCATCTCTGCGGGGACATCCTCTGAGTCAATAACCCCGCAAGACACAAGTGCCTACATAAGGGGTAAATCCAAAATAATACATGATGTGCATACATCCTTTCTTCACAGTCACCTTTGCAGTGCTACTCATTCATTTGATAAACTCTTTACCATAATGGATTATTTTGTAGTGAAGTTATTTTCCTACTGATTTTGCCTTCCCTCAGTCTTGGTTGTCTTTGAGAGCATAATGACAATGAAGTGTAAGGTGATTGGTATGTTTGTTAATTGCCATTTGGTCCCTTGTAAGTTATAAGTGACCTGTATAAACCTCATATTCTATCAGTTGATGGTGATGGTGTACTGCATCTGGTGCAGCCTCCTGTTGAGCCAGACCAACATGCAGTTGTGAGTAATACTCCACAGATTATATGAGTTTACAGTAGAACAGCAATGTTGTTTATTTCTTTACTACAGGAAAATAATGAAGAAACATTGACAGCTGTTACAGAGGAGGAAGCAACAGAGACACTTTATGAGGTTTACATCTTTTAATACTTTGTGTACAGGAAATACAGGCGACCAATAAAGCCAGTTGAACAAAAAATCTGTTTATTCTTCTTTCAACATGTTGAGGTGATGGGTCAAAAGAAATGATTGTGACATATGGTGTCTCTGACTGCGCTTCCATCTTGTATGTCCGTGGGAGGGTCAGGATGTTCATGGTTTGGATCACTGCTGATGTTTGGTTCAGAAGGACAGTGTTCTCCTCTAATTGTGGCAATGTTGTGAAGAATCACACATGCCACAATAATGTCACATGCCCTTTCTGGGGTGACCCTGAGTCTTTGCAGGCACTGGAACCGGGCCTTAAGCATTCCGATAGTCATTTCAATTCTGGCTCTTGTCCTGCAATTAGCCAGATTATATCGCTGCTGTGGGCCCGGTTCAGGGTCAGGGTAAGGGGTAAGCAAATAGGGTAAACATGGATACCCCCTATCACCAAGCAAGTAGCCAGTGAACTCTCCTAAGACAGAAGGGTACACTTCAGTTCAAATGTCCCTGAAGCAATTGGTCTTTATATATTTTAAAGTATTCTCAACTCACCATGTCTAAATTTTGTGCTCAGTGTACATTCACAGAATATTTGTGAGTCATGGACAGAGCCTGGCCACTTGGCTTCCACATTTGTGATAATGTTGGCAGCATCACATATGATCTTCACAGTGCAGAGAACACAAATTAGCATCCATTACTATAATGAAATAATTTGTTAGTTTGACATGCTACAGGGAACTATGTACCTGTACATTAATGCTGTGGAAAGACTTCCTGTTCACATAGTCTCCTTCATTTAGTGAAGGAACAATGATTGGAATGTGAGTGCCATCTGTACAGCCAATCACGCCTGGGAACCCTGAAAATAAATGTGCAATTTAAGTAGTAGTCCAAGTATCACCACATCATACATTAAGTTTTGGTCATCCTGATACCTGCAATTTTGTGGAATCCCTCTTTGATGAATCTTGTGGGTCTATGACCGGGGAACACCACAGACGAGTACAGGAGACGTTTCAGTGCAACTGTAACATTCCTGACTGCCCGACAGACGGTAGCCTTGGAAACGTGCTCAGCGTCACCAATATTATACAGAAAGCTCCCGTTTGCAAGAAACCGAAGTGCAATACAAATAATATGCAATGAACTGAGAGCATGTCCGCGATGTGTCACATGCGTAATATATGGCCTGAGGATGTTATCCAAATAAATTATAGATTGTGCTGAAAAACGGTAACGTTCGCACAGACAATCATCAGGAAATGATAAAATGTCCAAACGCGCTCTGATCACTCTCTCCCGGCGGAGAGCTCTGCGGAGAATTTGGGCTTCACGATCTACTGGCTCTTCAAGGAAGTGGCACGCCATGTCCGACACTTCCTACTGTCAGGTTTCCGACAAAGGGGCGGAGACAGTCAGGGTTAGTTGTAGTAAACCTGCTAGGGGGCAGGTTAGCTTCACGGAGTGTGTCGTCATAGTGACTCACTCAGGCTGCAGCTGAACTCGCTTTGTGAAACCGAAAACCCAGAGTTTTCGTTAACTCACGGTATACTTACTCAGTTTTTCCACTAAACCGGCTTCCTGAAACAGGGCCCTGGACACTAAACACGGACACACAGGTGAGCTGCTTCCTGGAAGGAGGCGGGGCTCCACCTGAAACTCAGCACAGGTGGGAGGGGCTCAGCTCTGTGTGTGCTGATGTGTTAACTTTAAAAATATGCCGTCTGACTGCTCAGACTGAGTCAGAGTAAAGTTCACATGCTGACGTGTGGAGACATGAAACCTTGTTGTAGCTGCAGGTGTGAACACACTGATCCCAGATCAGCTCTGCTGTATTTGTAACATGAACATTTCTGCTGCAAAGCTTCAAATGTTCAGCATGTTTCTCTGTTTCCAGTCTATAGATCCAGTCACACTTTCTACCTTCACCTGTGCAGTAAAGACTGAGAGCAGAACTGAAAGCAAGCGTCCAATCAGTGAGCAGCATCAACACCTGAGCTTCATTCAGACTCTGTTATTGAAGATGTTGTTGGTACAAAGTTCATCTGCTGCTCACATGAATCCATGAAAGATTTATTTCACTGAATGTTTCTTCAAAGCTCATTTCAACCTGTTGAAGTCATGAATGAAAGTGCAGACTGAGAGTGGATCACATGATGTTTGAGGTGTGTCATGTGACATGTTCAGTATTGTCACACATGTCTAGATTGTCCCTGATATCATAACTGCTCAAACACTGATGATTATATTTGAAGAATTATTCCTGATGGCAGCAAAGTTTGAATGGAGCTCTCTGTCTGTGCTGATTTGTCGCCCTCTGGAGGTCAAAGCACAAACTGCATGATGTCACTGTAACCACCACAGAGACAGGAAGTGTTTTTATGACTGAAACACTGAAATGATGCTAACGGCTGTCGTTAGGCTCACTGACAGCAGTGCTGATGTGTTCATGTCAAACACTGGCTCAGGTCAGACTCCTTCATCCTTCTCCAGCGTGAGGCTGCCCTCAGACCCACAGGAGCTCTGACCTTTGACCTCCTGACCCTAACCATTTTAGTCTTGTTGCATCTTTAAATGCAAATCCTGTGAAATGGTCAGGGGCGGCTCTAGAGAAATTTTCTTAGGGTGGCAAAATCAAAGCCTTTTCCCCCAAACACATATGCAGGTGGTTACATGTGGTTAAAATGATTCAAATGCAGTAAGTATGCACGTTTTTCATATAAATATAGTCTATAACTTAATTATTGTCTGTACCCACATGATTACACACTTTAGTTACATGAAACATGTGAGTTTTGATGTTATGTACTGTACAGCCTGTATATTAAATACATATGTAGCCCAATAAGTATAAACTCCAGAAAGCTACACAACATGGGGCGCTTCATTTACAAACACAAGTCTAACTTAAGTTTCACTGTTTTTGTTAGAAAACAGTCACATTGTTGCAGCTTAAATGACACAAAATGTCAGAAATCTGCACTGTCATGAACAAACATGTAAACCTCATTTTTCATGATTTGTTGGATTCACCCTCTGAGGTCTGAAACACAACCGGACATTTGTGACTCCTTTGAGTTTACGTTTGTATTTCACCCTCAGATTGTTTCATTTTATTTTTTCCTCCTCTTGCTTTGTTTGGTATCTTTTCAGCTCAACTGAATTTAGTTGTTTTTTCACTGACATACTGCATTAGTATTACTATTACTATTAATGTAACTATTACTGATCTGAAATCACACAAAGAACCTAAAATCCTAGCAGTATTTTTTACTGTAAAAAAACCACAGACGTGTTGGGTAAATGTTTATAACTTGAAATGCAAATATAAATTGTACATTTTGTAAACAGATACAACTATTTATCTAAAAATGCAGCCAATACACCTGCTGTTTTTTCATTTTCTACAACCATTTAAAATAGCACTCACCTTCCTTCATTTCCACAGTGTAACATCCACCCACCTGTGTAAAATCAGAAATTCCCATGGTGTTGTTCAAAATGTGCTCTGGCACAATCATAAGCATCACTTGCTACTGAAAACAAGAAGAAAGCCGGTCCTGCTATGGGCTGAACCATTTGTTAATGTGGAGGGGGGGACACTATGGAATATATCCAGTTCTAGCATTTATATTCACTGCTGACTGTAACTACGCTCAAACTGTTAAACTTATTTTAATAAACAACACTGTCATATGCAAAACTGGGGTGGCACTTGGGGTGGCAAGGGATCATTTTAGGGTGGCACTTGCCACCCCATGCCACCCTTCTAGATCCGCCCCTGCTGATGAAGCCAACAGGTTCGCTTCATTTGCAAAAAGCAGATATGAGTTTCTGAGGCCACAGTCTTCTGTGGCAGAAGGGGAATCAGGGGAAGCCCTGGAGGAGTCCACCACCCACCAGAAACAGGTCTGAGCTCTCACTGCAGTTGTAAAGGGGCTACACAGCCCGCATGAGGCTGAGGGATGCAGCCTTCTGTCAGACTGTCACTAACACAGAGAAACACCCGTGTACACTCATACTCATGGGCACATACACCAATCAACCTAACCCCACTAACTGCTCGTCTTTGGACTGTGGGAGCCAGAGAACCCAGAGAGGACCCAGACATGGGGAGAGCATGCAAACAGCTTAGATGTTGGATTTGAACCCAGAACCTTCTTGCTGTCAGGAAACAGTGCCAACCACTTTTCCACTGTGCTGCCTGTTTGACTCTGATACACCCATTTTTGAGCTCTTAAAAACAGCCCTCCACACAACAGAGACAAACCATAAAGGACTTTGTGGCTTGTAGGAACCAAAGAAAGTTTAAGGTGCAAAATCAATAGGTTGAAAGGAAAGTAATAAAGGAAACATGTAATTATAACAGTAATATTGGCTGTGTATCACGTGTGGCATGTCATTGTGGGGCTGGCCTCTGCTGGGATTGAGAATATGTGTTGGCGGGGGCAGGGTTGGTTACTGGGGTTTATCCTGATCTCCTGTTTAGTGGAACTGTGCTCCTTTGAATCCACAGCACTAACCTGGCACACACACATAAAATGCATCATTGCTACAGAGCACAGCAGGACTCATTATGAGTGGTGGGGCAGGCTGGATGGTGTTGAGGAGTCGTATCGCAGTGACATTGGCTCCCCTGCTTCACTCTCTCCTGCCCCACTAATGCAACTCACTAATCCCTCTGTCCCCTTTAGGTGGGGCTCACACTGACAAGATAAAATAAGCTGCACGACTGGTGGGTGGGGGCTGTGCTGTCAGCCCCCCTGGGTCTGCTCCTCTGTGATCCTCAGTGGGCCAGTATGCCTCTCCTGGTAGCTCCATGGGGGATGGTGTGGTGGGTTGGTGGGTGCCATGGCGACTATGTGCGGACTTCACATTTTTGTCTGCTGTGACAGCTCCTTGATCTGGGCGGGGCCAGTGGGGTGTGGGTAGGTCCTTTGTGGGGCTTTGGACGTTGCCTGAATATTGTCAGGCAGCTGGGTGCTGTGCCTCGACCCTTTCTTCCTTTGCATTTGTGGTTTGGTGCCATAAATGCACAACATAGAAGAGCCACCTCGACGGGACAACACTCAGCGGTTCATCTGTCTCTCTTCCACAGCATGTCTTTATCCTGTCTTCCTTCTCTCACCCCAACCAATCACAGCAGATGGCCCCGCCCCTCCCTGAGCCTGGTTCTGCCGGAGGTTTCTTCCTGTTAAAAGGGAGTTTTTCCTTCCCACTGTCGCCAAAGTGCTGCTCACAGGGGGTAATATGACTGTTGGGTTTTTCTCTGTATGTATTATTGTACGAGCTACCTTACAGTATAAAGCACCTTGAGACGACTGCTGTTGTGATTTGGTGCTGTGTAAATAAAACTGAATTGAATTAAGAAACAACTCTTAGATTCCTCACATGATTCTCCTGTATTCCTACGGGACGCCAAGGTAATATAACATGGAAGTGTGTCGCAGTGCCTGGTGGCCACATGTTACCCATAAACTGTCAACCTGACCGTACTGTAGCTACGTCCAAAGACTAGTTAAAGATTAAAGCTTTTTGGGGGGTTAAATCTGACATAAATAAAGAAAGAATAACATTAAAGTCGATTCTTTTGATCACTGTAGTTCTACTTTGAGGATATGACGTGTAAAAACCCTCAGTTGTGGCTGGTGGATCTCACATTCCTGGTCTTTGTAATTCCAGTTCAATGAAGCCTCATTTTCACCTTTTTCCAGGTAAATTTTCCCAACTGTTCTAGTGTCCATGCTGTGGCATTGTCCCATCATTTGTATTTCCTGTTAATGGATTTTTAAAATGGTCTGGGAAATTACTATATATGAGTAACTTCCTGTTGTATTGCAGCTTAAGGCCATTATCACTGAAATAAAGCCCGAGTTGTAATAGTTTGCATCCAGAACGAGGAAAACGAAGAAACCCAAACACTGCTCAGTGGATGAGTCCGTCCTGGAATAAATACCAGGACAAAACTAAAAAGAAGAGCTTGTTTCCTCGAAGCAACAACAGAAAGCTCTTTGTCTCTACAGATGTTTCTGGGAAACACGTTAACAATATTTAAACATTTGTTCTTAATAAACGTTTTTACTTAATGATGCTTTATGATATTTCTATCTGACCTAATGCAGCAGCGTATCCACATGAACTCTGCAGTGTTTCTACCCAGAGGCCACCGTGGTCCTTCTTTACTAATGCTGAGGGTTTTCTCCCAGCCGTGATAGCCTTTGACAGGTAAACTGAGTCATTCCAGCCCAGTGCAAAAATAACCTCCCTGTCTGCTCTTAACTTCACGCATCGATGCTAAAACGTTGCATAACTGAACCTGCAGACTGTGATCCTGTAGCTGTCGAGGAGAGGGCTTGATGCCGTCCATCTTCTGCTCAATTAACAACGCCTGCAACCTTTTGAGCCTTGGTCCTGCTACAGTCACAAATATAACATCATCACTCTTTATTTGATCCACTACACTGCTGTCATTTGTCTGTTATGGCCCCACAAGGTCACTGAATTCTGTCATTCTTCTCCAATCCATGGTTTTCAGTCACTGGTGGGCAACATTACTCTACCACGACTGCAAACAGTGGACAGTTGGTAGGTAGTCCTGCAGGACGCCTGTCTCGAGCCAAGGCTACTTGGAACATCTCTCCATGGAGGAACAATGAAGACATGAAGAGAAACTATAAATCTTTGGGACTTGTGCTCCAACAGCTTTGTTTAAAGGCCTGAAAGTGGCGACGTCTCTCCCAGAGCTCCAGCTCAGTGACATCTATGTGTGCCTTGTATGCTTCAGCTGACGCTGCTGCCAGGATGAAAGCTGTCAAACCGAGCACAGCTACATGTTCCACCTGGATGGGTAAATAATGTGTTTGAGGTGAGAACAATCAGGAAAGCTCGCCAGCGGCTTTACTTCCTGAGGAGGCTGAGGAAGTTTGGCATGAACGCCAACATCACCTCAAATTTCTACAGGTGTGCAGTCGAGAGCTTGCTGACGAGCTGCATCACAGTTTGGTACGAAGCTGCTCTGCCAGCAGCCGTAAATCACTACAGAGGGTGAAGGCAGCAGAGCACATCACTGGCACGAGGCTTCCTGCCATTCAGGACATTTATCTCCAGCGGTGCCTCCATAAAGCACACAGCATCATCAAGGACCACAGCCACCCAGCACATCAGCTGTTCTCCTTGTTACCATCGTTACAGGAGTCTGTCTGCTCGGACTACGAGACTCAAAAACTGTTTCTACCACCAAGCCATACGACACCTCAACCACAACACTTAAACACACACAACACAGCACTCAGAAGCTACCTGCAGCTTCACAAGTACTCTGTTTAATCTGCACTGGTCACTCCACTTTATTGTCATTGATATTTATATTTAAAAGTGCAATACTGAAATTTTCTGCTGCTCATTCCTGTGCAATGTCCCATCTGCCCTCCCGTCATATTTCTCTTCAAGATTTTCTTATTTAATCACTAGTGTACATATATTTATAGATACAAATATATTTAGTCATCTTTTCTCTTTTACCATGTCTCTCTAATATTTGCTCCTTACTATTTTTCTATTTTCTTTATTATTTTATTTTATTATATTTTCAGCAGAAACAAAGGTGTTGCGTTTATATTTTTGTTGAGTGTATAAACATATATAAATAAAACCACTTTTTTTTTTTTTTACATTAGTAATTCCTTTTGTGCATAATTTTATATTATTGTTAATAATAATGTAAATTATAGCAACAAAACAACCTGAAGAGCCGGTTCTCTAACAAGAGCCAGAAATCCCATCACTAGTACACACTGACTATAACATCAAATGTGAAGTCGTGCAGGCCGTGGTCATTTTTTAACATGTCTCTTCCAGATTGGACGTGACCTCACATTTATCAAACATACTTTACAAAATCAAACAGTTAGAAATGACATTCATTACTTCATTATGTAACATGTGATCTAAACAGCCCTCACAGCACATTTGTTTCCAAAGCAAAGTAAATTGAAATAATTGTGCCGATAAATTAGATTTGAAAGCTCTTATTCTAATTTTCTGTTTTGATGATATTTGGGATATGCTGTTTATGTAGAACAGCTAAAACTAGTTCTTTATATTCCCATATAAATGATAAACACATATTATTTACAAAACACTGCCCGGTGGACGCCAAAGGACGGCCTGTTTTGATTACGCTGGGATCTTTTTGGAGCGCACATTTTTGGTCTACGATCAAAGCTGCCACACCACGCTGGATTAATCTCCCAGTAGCTGAGTTTATGAAGTCATAAGAAAGGAATGTCCCACATGTTCCTGCTGTTACACCATATTTGGACTGGGACACCTTTGCTAACCTCTGTTGCTCAATGACACACTGATTTGAATCTGGAGGTGCTGGCGACATATTTGCAGCAGTGTGGGTTCACAGAGGCTGTTTAGACTCTGAGCATGTGACACACCAGTAGCGTACCACGCTGGGCCTCTCGGGGTGGCGTACAGTGTCACTGTGTGTGTCTATTTAAGTGTTTGTCGTGTAAATGAGGACAACCAAGATATGTGAAGTATAGAGTGGTGTACCACAGTGACAGGTTAATGTCAGTGTGAGTGTGTGTAGCAGTTTGTGTGGCCAGAGAAGGTCAGCAGCCTCCAGAGGACAAAGCGCTTGTGTTCTTCCACAATCGCCCGTTTGATCAGACAGATCGTTTGGCATCTGTCAGGCTAAAAACAACAACACAACATGAAACCAAGCATACGCTCTGCAGTCCTGCAGCTAACTCCTGACAGTCTGTCTGCTGTAGGCTGAAGAAATCAGGGGCTCATTCATCTGCACCTGTCAGCGTCTTTATGCTAACAATAGATCAAACAGTATGTGTCCACAGGATGTGTAATGTTGAAGGTTACCGTACATCCTTATCTCCAGCACTGAGAATCAGTTATCACTGATCGCTGTCTCTGCTTTGTTTTGACATGTTTCATATTTATATATTTCATATTTATAAGGTAAATACCCTACAACATTACAGAGAAGAAGAAGTAACCCCAGGCTCGGTGAGGGGCAGCCATCTGCCGTCACCAGCTGGAGGTGATGAGTGGAAGACTTGATAGGCCACTCTTATTTTCATCCACTGCTTCGTTACCTCGACACGATGTTTTGGATCATCGTCATGCTTGAACATCCATCTTCATGGGACGAAGGTTCCTCGTCACAGTACGATACGCGGTCCTGTCTATTGGCCCCTCCATGCAGGGAGGTCATGTTGTGCTCTTAGCAGAAAAGTGACCCATGTTTCCACCGCTTTACTGTGGGGGCGGTGTTCTTTGGTTTTTAGTGATTGTGAGGACGTTTTCACAGACAAACCGTCACAAAAAACCCATTAAGTGCCAAAATAACATAAACCTGTAGTTTTAAAATTTTTAAAAAACTTCTCAACAGAAAATCTGTTTAAACAAAAAGGTTTTGAACTGCTTTTTAAAAGAATGGACAGAGTCAGCTGTAGACTGGTGCAGAGCCTTGGTGGTTTCTCTAATCCAGCACAGAGGCCAGTACATTAATCTAAATGCAATGATGGAAACGCATTGATAATTTCTTCCAGTTCAGCAGAGGAGACCATGTTTAGAAATGTTAGGAGTGAGATAAAGATTTTACACAGTTGAAACTCAGAGAAGACTCAAACATTACACCAAGATTTTGAATGCTGAACTTAGCATGTGAACAAAAACAGAATAGAATGCATTTTATTGTCACTACACACATGCACAATAAGCTTCAGAGCATCTCCTATTCAGTGCAGACGTGGAAAAGAAAGGGGGGTGAGTTGCACAGTTCTGCAGCACTATCTACAAATATAGAAACAAAACATAGTGCTATATATTACAGTGTGGGTTACTGCACGTAAATTAAGTGTTGCACTGTGGTGATGATAGTTGTGTAGTCTCTGTATAGAGGTCCTACATTGGGGGGTGGAACTGTGTTTATCATGTGTGAGTTCAGGTTACGGGTGGAAAAAACTGTTGTGAGTCTGTGGGTCTCCTTGCTGATGCACCTGTAGCGCCTCCCTGAGGGAAGCAGGTTGAACAGGTTAGAACCGGACTGGGAGCTGTCATGGATAATGCTTGCTGCTCTGCTGAGGCAGCGGGAGGAATAAATGTCCATCAGGGAGGGGAGAGGGCAGCCGATGATCTTCTGTGCTGTCTTGACCACACTCTGAAGCCTCTATCCGCCTTAGTGCAGCTGCCGTACCATACCGTGATGTCAGCAGCAGGTTGGAGTTCAGCTTGTACTTCCTGAAGACTCTCAGGAAGTGCAGCCGCTGTTGGGCCTTCTTGACGACCGCTGAGATGTTGTCTGTCCAGGAGGTGTCAGCAGAGATGAGGACACCAAGGAACCGGGAGGTGTGGACCCTCTCCACACACTCCCCGTTGATGTAGAGGGGGGCCAAGTCAGTGCCTCCTGACGTTGACAATGACCTCCCAGTCCCAGGCTGTTTTCTGAACACCATGCTGCCAACTTCAGGACTCTGTATGCTGATTCTTTCATCCGGGCTGGACTTCTTATTCTTGACTGAAACTTGGCTTTGCCCTGGTGAGTTCTTTTCTTTCTCAGAACCAACCCGATTCACCTTTCTAAGCTCACCCCAGTCTACTGACAGAGGTGGAGGGCCAGCTTCAGTTTTTAAAAACAAATTCACTGTGGTGTGCCTCAAGGATCTGTGCTCGGCCCAGTTCTTTTTCCTTGTACATGCTGCCTTTGGGAGTAATACTTAAAAAATATAACATTTCCTTTCACTGCTACGCCGACGACATAAAAATTTATTTCCCTTTGACATCAGATGTCTCTACGTCTCTGGAACCCCTGTTTGACTGTCTAAATGAGGTACAAACGTGGTCACGTCTCTCACACTGAACGAGGATAAGACAGAAGTTATAGTTTTTGATAGTCACACCCCGCTGGAACAACTTACTGATGCCTTAGGGCCCCTTGGTAGCCATCTCTCACTCACTGTTAGAAACCTTGGTGTTTTCCTGGACAGCTCAAGAAATCGACCTCCTCTGTGGTAAAAAACAGTTTCTACCAGCTGCGTCAGATATCTAAAGCAAAGCCATACCTCCCTTTGAAGGACCTTAAAAAACTCATTCATGGTCTTATCACTTCCAGATTAGACTACTGTGATTCCCTCTACTCGGGCCTCCCACCTTCCTCTATTCACCGGCTCCAGTTAGTTTGAAATGCAGCTGCGCGTCTCTTAACTGGAACTAGAAATTATGCCCACATCACACCAGTTTTAGCCAACCTACGTTGGCTCCCTGTTGATTATCGTACCAATATTCAAAATTCTTTTGCTTACCTTTAAAACTTTAAACAATTTAGCTCCCAGCTATCTATGCGAGCGCCTCCATTTGTAAATCCCTAATAAGGCACTTAGATCTTCCAATCAAACGCTCCTGACGCAACCGAGGTCTCGTCTGAAGTCCAGAGGGGATCGGGCCTTTACTGTCGTACCTCCCAGACTCTGGAGTAACCTCCCTCTTTATATTCGTCTCTCCGAGTCCATGCAGTCTTTTAAATTGCGTCTTAAAACTTATTATTTTAGTCTGGCTTTTGATCCAAACTACTATGTTATTTCTATTTTATTTATTTATTTATTTTGATAGCACTTCTGAAGCGTCAGAGCTGTCCTTGCCTGTGATAGAGCTGACCTGCCATAGGACACTGGGAAGAGTGTAAATCCAGGCTGAATTCCTTGTGTTGGACAGTATTTGTGTGCAGCAGCAGAGCGCACAAATCAAACTGTATGTTTTGGTAAGCCTGGCCTTCTTGTACTGGATGTCAGTGAGCCAGTAGCTGGTGAGTTCATCACATTAACATCTTTACAAGCAATTTCACTAGCTGGGACCACATCCTCAGTTACGATGAACGATGATGGATGAGGGAGCGTGTACTGGTGCTGCAATGTGGGGAAGGCCTCAAAGAGGATCGGCAGCGGCTCCTGGGCTCCAGGTGGGCATGAAAATGAGAACAGAGGGTATTGGTGAAGGGGGCATATATAAACTGAGGCGGCGAGAATGAGGTGTGGTCCCACTCCTGAAATTCAGATAATATCTCCACTTAGTATAAACTGGGTCAAAGAAAAAGTGCCTCTGATTGGGCTGCTTTCTACAGTTGGCTGTGAGTCCATTGCAGGGCATCAAACATGGATAAGGGGTTGTTTCAACAGTAATTCTATGATGAAAAATTAACGAGGCATTTATCAGGATCTATATTTAATTTAATATCTATTTAACATATTTAATCAATATAAAGCTCAGTGTCTATTTCTTAGCTTGTAAAGTTGTGAAATTCATGGCAGATTCACTTCTTGGCTGTTTTGCGTTTTATTAGATAGTTGATAATAAAGAGTGTCTTTGCCTGTGGCTTTGTTAAGACTGCAGGTTTTTGTCCGCCTGACCTTTGGTGACCTTGGCGAGCTCAGGATGAACAGGCTGTCTGCTCTGTTTGGGTGTGATGCTGCCTGCAGAGACAGTCTACTCTCATGCAGACACAACATCTTTACTGATATAGCGTGGTCGTGGTCTCTGTTCTTCCTTATTAAATAATAGTAAAATGACTGCAGTTTTGATTCAAAATGCACCAGGTCTGCTCAGTCTGAATCACACCGTTAGAGCCAGACCAAATGATTGGAGCACCAATATTAGCACTCAAAGAGTCTAAGCAGTACCACTACCAGCTTTGGCCAGTGCAGGACTGAACATGTAGATCCATGTTCTACTGAGCAGACACTGAGCAGAGGCAACATGCAGTAAATGAATTAGTGGTCTCCACATGTTTGCACCCAAGGTTTCCCTGCTTTTGTGAGCTGAGCTGTTTTAATATTTTCCATGTATTAGATGATACTGTCCAATGCTTCCAGGGCTGTGAAGATGGAAAAAATGATGTTGCAGTCGTTGCAGAAGTGTTGGTACCATTTGAAGGAAGTCATTAAAGCGCCAGAGCGAGCAGACAAGGCAAGCACTCAAAGAATGTGGAAGGCAGTCGGGGAAAGTTGCCATGGACGGACTTGATTCCTCCCAGCCCCAAACAGCTTTTATACTGTGGACAAAAATACATGAAAGTGTGTGTGTGTACCTGTTTAGATGTCTCTGTGGGGACCAAGAATTGGAATGTTACTATACTTGTGGGGACCAACAGTCATTTATGAGGACAAAAGTGCCTCACGAGTTTGAGACTCACAATGTGGTTCTAGTGTCAGGGTTACAGTTAGGTTATGGTTAGGTTTAGGTTGAGCGTTAACCATCCATTATTGATGGTTACAGTGAGCGGCTAGGAAAAGGATCATGTCAACTAGGTGTCCTCACTAAGATATCAAAACTAGAATGTGTGTGTGTGTGTGTTAGTGAAAGGAACTGTAACTGGTCCCAGTAGCAGCAGGATACAAACGCCATAATGACACAGCTGCCTCTCGTCTGCCTTGTGAGTGAAATAAGATATTTGGGACCTTTGAATAGTTTCTTGAAAATATTTTTTTGTTTAAAGAAAGGAAAGAGAAGTTTAATCCTTTAACTATTTAACTGTTAGGTGTCAATCCCTGGGAGGGTTTCCCCCTTTTATTTGGCGTGGAGTCAGAATTATGGCTTCTCCACACTGTGGAAGTAGCTCTTTGACACAGTCGAGCAGTCATTGGTCATAACAGGATCATTTAAGACTCGATGATGAATAAGACTGTTGAAGTGCATGAGAAGGATCTCATATAAAACAGTCTGTGTCTGCTCCTCAATTCAATTTAATTCAGAAGACCCCTATGAGTGCAAGATCAAGGAAACAGTTCACCCTGCCTGGGATAGTGTTACCAGGGCCCTGCCCTGGAGCCAGGCCCGGGGAGGGTGCCAGAAGCTGTACATCTGGTGGCCGGGCACTGGTCCATGGGGCCTGGCTGGGCACAACCCGAAAAAGGGACATGGGCCCATTCTTATGCAGGCCCACCACCTGCAGTGGGCGCCATAGGGGTCGCATGCAATGTGTGCCACGTGGCAGCCAGGATCAGAGGCCATGGCGGACGGATCCCCGGCTACCAAGACCAAGACTAGACTTAGTGTCTCATAGTCATTGAAGAACTCTGACTTGCTTCCTGTTCTAGTTGTTCTCTGGAAAAAAATCTGCAGGTCAAACAGGTGCACATACAAAGAACACATTATTGATTAAAGCCTGGAAAACAACTGAGGCATTTGTCAGCCCGGCACGCTTGAAATGTCCAAGTGTTGAAAACAGTTTTCCATTCGTCACCTCCCCAATGTCCACCAGATGGAACGTGTTTCTAAGATCAAGCTTAGTGAAGATTATTGCTCTATGTAGTGGCTAAAAGCTCCAGCTGAAGCTGTTCTACAGTGGCTGGATGCAAAGCCCAATCACCATATAACACAACGCCTCGCAGATTCATTCCCCATTCTGACTCTGGGATGTGTTGCACTCAGAGAGAGGAAATGTTTGCTGCTATTAGCGTGAATGCATCCCTCCCCGATGGCTAATATAAGCCCCCATGGTGGTATTGTCAATCCTCACAAGAACAGTAGGAAGCGCCTGAAGAAACCACCCAGCGCTGAAACCCTCTTAAACAGCCAAGCCAGACCACCAGGATGGCTGAGCCATCATACCCAGTAGCCGAAGGTATAATCTAAAGGGGACTGTTTTGTGCAGGCGAAAAAGAGTCAGGAATGCTGTGAGCAGGGCTGTGGAAGCTCTGCCATAGCCACCACCAAACAACTGAGTTATTTTTACACATCGGCTAGCATCTGGCCAATCCACCACCTTTCATTGCTCATGCCGTTACAAAACAAACAAACAAAACAAAACCCATCAACCCATAAATACGAAGAATCACTGTCAGCCCACCAGGCAAATGCCCAGTATGCCCGATTGAAGGCACTCACAGCTATGGCCTCTGACAGAGTGATGTAAAAGAGATGGAGTCCAGAGATAAACCCAGAATTGTTATATGTTGTACTAGAGACAACACACTCGTTTTGCAGGATCCACCTGTGTTATCGCACAGGGAGAATTGATGTGGCCATTCTTCAGTCCTTCTCTATCACTCCTCCTGAGTAAGTCTGCTCAGCTGCACTGACTTCTCACGATGTTCTTGATGAGGAAGCTGATCGTGACTTGTAGTTTCTTTCAGTATTCAGTTATGGCAGTGGTGTCCAAACCCAGGCCACGAGTGTCCTGCAGGTTTTAGACGTGTCGAGCTGATTTAAATGGCTCAACATGCCTTGAAGTTCTCCAGACACCTGGTAATGAACTAATCATTTGATTCAGGTGTGTAGACCCAGGGTGAGATCTAAAACCTGCAGGACACCGGCCCTCGAGGCCTGGAGCTGGCCAAGTTATGAAGCTAACTATTCTCAAGGCTAATGTAACAAGTTCTTCAAATGATTTCGTTTGCAGTACGTATTTTTCAGACCATAAGCTGCAGGGGATTATAAGGCACATTAAGCGAAACAAAGCAGTCAGATAAATCAAACTTTATTAAACTCATTCTTCTTGCTTCCTCCACTTCTCTACCATTGATTCATTAATGTTGAATTCTCTGGCAGCGGCTCTATTCCCATGTTGTTGCAGTATATTAATGACTAACCTCGTATTGTGGATGGATTATCTCAGTTGTTCTCCTGACTGAAGTTTGGTCCGTTTACAGCAGGGGTGTCAAACTCAAATACACAGTGGGCCAAAATTCAAAACTGGAACAAAGTCGCGGGCTAACGTTAATATTTATTGAAATATATTTATTCCTCCAGATATAAGAATGAATCTTTTCTTATGGACTCAAACACGTTTTGCTGAAAAACTGAATATGGAACAAGCAAAGCTTAATACTAAACAATATATATATTAGCTGTATAATACCAGTAGGCCAGCTCTAATAGTAATTTGGTATGGCTTCGCGGGCCAAATGTAATTAGGTTGCGGGCCAAATTTGGCCCACGGGCCAGAGTTTGACACCTATGGTTTACAGCAGGGGTGTCAAACTCCAGGCCTCGAGGGCCGGTGTCCTGCAGGTTTTAGAGCTCACACTGGGTCAACACACCTGAATCAAATGATCAGTTGATTACCAGGCCTCTGGAGAACTTCAAGAGATGTTGAGGAGGTCATTTAGCCATTTGAATCAGCTGTGTTGGATCAAGGACACATTTAAAACCTGCAGGACACCGGCCCTCGAGGTCTGGAGTTCGACACCTGTGGTTTACAGCATCCTGCCATGCGATTGCATTTGTCTCTAACCATCAGGAACCCTCACGTTAACTTTTATCGAGTGGAAAAGTGTTAGTGTTCGTCCTCCAGCTTCACTGTGTTTATGCTAACATAGCTGTGTCGCTAGCGATCACGTAGCACATCATTATATAGCAGCTAGCCCAACTTCAGTAACCCTACAAACGTCACTGCTGTTTAGTTTCCTGTCTTCATTTATGTTGGAAGTGATAGCAGAGCTGTACGTTTTAATTTTTTCAGCAATCTCTCAGTCAGAACATGCTATATCATGCTTAGGCACTAGCAAAACCAGTGAGCTACCTTCCGCTAACTTCCTGCTAACTTCCTGTTAACTTCCTGTTAACTTCTAAGTCCGTTAAATATAATAAATTCTGTTTTCATGGATGTCTGGATGTTAAACTTCATAGTTACACCTGGTAAAGCAGCAACACTGATCGTTTTATTAAAGATGAAAGAATTTAGACCGTTTTTAACTCTCAGTGATGCTGCAGTGTTCGTTTGACTTTGGGTCCTGAAGGACGGAGTTTAGGACCCAGATTACTCCCAGATTTAAGAGCACCTTAGTCCAAAAAATATGGCAATAACGACGGCCGCTTGCATGTTCTACAAAAAAATGGTGCTTTGTTGTGTATCTGACGGACAAACACCAAACCAGTTCCACACCACTGAAGTTGCAGCATTTTTACAAACCAATTCTGGTTCATGTGTTTCACTCAACGATCCGCTTTCCCCCTTCTCATTCTCTATCGCCACCATGTGGGTATGAAAACAAAGGCACTGCGCATGCGCACTTTACCCATATTCTATCGCGATATTTCATTTTTTTATCGTTGCCCAACATTAAACCAGTATTACCATGAACAGTATAATGTGGCACAGCCATAGGTGGGCTGGTAGGAATGCTGCGGAGGGAGGAGAGAATGGGTTAGCCAGAGTCTAGAGTGAGATGTACACTTACAGAGAGAGTCGAAACCATCCTACCGGGCGATGTGGTGACAAGAAGCAGGTAGTAAGCGACGTAACAGGCGTGTCTTTTCCTCTGTAGAGCTAACACTCCTGCTGTTTTACTTCTGTACTCCTGTGCATACGTCAAGGATGTCACAATCACATTTTACAGCATCCATGTTATATTAGAGATACTTTAGTCCCAGCAAAGTGGTGTACTGTTGTTGTTTGCTCCATTGCAACAAAACATGCAATGATATTATACTGAATTGCACCAGTTTTTAGGACGTCTATCTTTTACTTTCTGTGGGTTTTTCACTGCTTCTCTGCGATCAGATGAATTGTGCACACTATTTGCTCTTCCACAGCTTTATTTTTAGTCTTTGAATGTTCCCATCACTTCTGTGATGACAAAAGTCATGATTATGCCATAGTCAGTCTATTTATATAGACCAAAGTCTCATCAGCAGATCCAAACCGACAGAAAGAAACAGGAAAGTACCGCAGTGTAATCCATTTATTTCAACAAAGTAACTGTATTCTAAATACCACCTGTTTAAACGGTAACTGTAACAGAATACAGTTACTCGTACGTGTATTCCGTTACTCCCCAACATGCAGTGTAATCCATTTATTTCAACAAAGTAACTGTATTCTGAATACCACCTGTTTAAACGGTAACTGTAACAGAATACAGTTACTCGTACGTGTACTCCGTTACTCCCCAACACTGGATATTTGTCATATAATTGAAATATCATTAAACTCACTACTCGTACTCATAAATATGGTCCGTGCACAAAGCAGCGTCGTCTCTTTCTAACCATCCCTGCTCCAACAAACACGAGGTTGTTTCCATCGCTGCTGCTGTTCCATGTTGTTCAGCTCTTATTGTTACTGTAAGTCTCGTAGTTCTTATTTGTGTGAGACTTTGCTCCTGCCCGTCACTCTGCTGCTGTTCCATGTTGTTCAGCTCTTATTGTTACTGTAAGTCTCGTAGTTCTTATTTGTGTGAGGCTTTGCTCCTGCCCGTCACTCTGCTGCTGTTCCATGTTGTTCAGCTCTTATTGTTACTGTAAGTCTCGTGTTTCTTATTTGTGTGAGACTTTGCTCCTGCCCGTCACTCTGCTGCTGTTACATGTTGTTCAGCTCTTATTGTTACTGTAAGTCTCGTGTTTCTTATTTGTGTGAGGCTTTGCTCCTGCCCGTCACTCTGCTGCTGTTCCATGTTGTTCAGCTCTTATTGTTACTGTAAGTCTCGTAGTTCTTATTTGTGTGAGGCTTTGCTCCTGCCCGTCACTCTGCTGCTGTTACATGTTGTTCAGCTCTTATTGTTACTGTAAGTCTCGTGTTTCTTATTTGTGTGAGGCTTTGCTCCTGCCCGTCACTCTGCTGCTGGAGCACCGGGATTTCCCCAATCAGGACAATAACGGATGTTTCTGTTCGTTTCTGGTCTATACATGTTTTATATCAGAGCGATCTCCCAGAATCTGAACTGATCAAAAAGTGCCGACATGTCCGGAGGGATTTTGGCCCACTCCTCTTTACAGCTGCTTCCACAGATTTAGTAAAGGAGGCTCTGGAGGCTGGCTAGCCCACTTCTTCTTTAGCCACTGCTTTGTTTGCACCCATCCACGGCCACCACTGTGTGTTTGACTGTGGGGATGTTGGTGTGTCACACTCAGCATTTCTCAGCCTTCAGCCAATCATCCAGACGGTCAAACCTCAGACGGGCTTGTACATGCTAAACCGCGTGGGTGCTGCAGTAGTTCAATCCTGTACCAGTGTTACCAGTATGTGGTGACTGTCATCCACCTGCCTTCTCACCATTAACCAGCTCCTCCTGTGTGAGTTTGGGCCCATCCAGCACCTTTCCTATGATCATCCTCCGCCCATGAGGCTGACTGATCACATCATGGTCAGAACTGCTGCACCCACAGTCACCGAGCTTCATGCTGACGCCCTTTGCATCTATATGCTGAGAGTCCCACAGCCAGTCTGTGGGATCCAGGGTTGTAGAGGATCACACACTTCATTCAGGGACATGCAGATCTGTTCATAACTGATATGTTTTTTGTTCGATGTTTCTAAACTCAGGTAAAAATCAGAGACTGTTCATTTCTCTGTAAGTGAGCAAACTTATAAATTCAGCAGGGAGGATAATTGTTTCCCCGTCGTAGTTCAGTGTAGCTAGTCTCTTAACCCCCAACCAACCCGCTGCACCTCCTCCCTCCCCTCCCTCTCATAAAATATTGAGAGAGCCTGGCACTAGGCCAGACGCCCCCCTCCCTCTCTGCCAGGCAGACAGCCAGCTGACGGAGCATGTGGCTGTGGGAGGGGCACGAAGGGCGGCTCGGCTGAGGAGATACAGTAACCATGAACATATTCGTTCTCTAAATGAACGCCACGAGTTGTTGCTGCTCTACTCTGAACTCATTCACACGAGCACTTTCTGCTCGAGTGCTTCCTCTGTTCACAGCCACACTCACGGATGCGCTGGAGAACAGCTCGGGTAAGAAGTGTGAACAACATGCTGGCATTTCATTCTACCTGCAGTGGTCAAATCAAGGCAGTGGTCAAATCTAGCTTCTTTCAGCTCAGGCAGCTGCAAAAACAAAGCCAATTCTTTCACGGCAGCACTTTGAGACAGTGATCCAGGCCTTTGTCAGCACTCGGCTGCATTACTGTGATGACCTTCATGTTGGGGTCAGCGCATCATATATTAGTCAAAATGCTGCAGCTCGTCTTTTAACTGGCACTCGAAAGTTTGAGCACATTTCCCCTGTTTTAGCTTCACGTCACTGGCTGCCCATTTCTTTTAGGATTCATTTTAAAATTCTTTTATTTACTTTTAAAGCTCTCCATGGCCTCGCCCCATCTCATCTCTCTGAGCTGCGACAGCCTCATACAGGCCAGCTGATCAGCTGCTCCTGCATGTACCCAGGACTGGGCGTAAACTTAGAGGAGATCCTGCTTTTGCTGTAGCAGCTGCAAACTGTGGAGCGAGCTTCCTTTGGAGATCAGACAGGCCACTTCTTTACCTGTTTTTAAGTCTTGAAAACCCGCCTCTTTACCCTGAGCTTTGACACCACGTGAGATGTTGGTTTTTATTTCAGTTGTTTTTAGGTGATTCGATGCTGTTTTATCTTGTTTTGTTTTCATTTGATGTTTTATGTGTTTTATTTATTTATTTTGCTGTTTTCTGTTGTTCTATTGTTTTAACTTATTTTCCGTGCAGCACTTTGTTCCTGTGCTGGCTATTTTAAAGTGCTTTATAAATAAGATTGGATTGGATTGGACTGCCACCAACAGCTCTGTAACACACTGTGCACACAATGCTATCATTGTCTTTTCTTTTTAGCTGCTTTTACATTTTAGTTGCTGACTTCTGATAAACTGAATAAAACAGGAGAACACACAACCTGGAAATCTTCAACCACACACAAAATACATACGTTTCCCTGGTAAAGTACACAACCTCTGCAGTACCGCTGAGTTTTCTACAAGCGCACAAAGCTGCTACCAGCTCTGCTGCTGTGACCTGTGTTACCTGTGTTAGGCTCTTACATCCATACGATGGTTGAAGGACCGGCCGTGTCCCGTCTTCCTTCTGTGCATAATCGTGGCCCCTGCTGAAAGCTGACCCCGTTCTCCCACAGTGTTGCTGAAATGGTGAAACTGGAGCACGAATCGATCTGGGAGCTTTGATGAGAGATCAGCTGAAGTTTGACTGCAGCCTGATTCACTTTAGGACAACCAGTTTGCTTTGAATGTTTTTCTGCCTGATTCATTCTGATACACAAACACAGGCTGAACGGTGTCTGTGCTCCCACATCCTCAGTGTCCGTCTCAGCACCTCTGCATCCTTCACTCACTTCTTAGCATGCAGGACGTGTGTGTGTGTGTGTGTGTGTGTGTGTGTGTGTGTGGATCTTCTCCTCCCGGCCTATCACAGTGAGGAATGGAGGTGGTGTCAGTGTGGGTCAGTGTCACTGGGAGCTGTGGGAGTCTCCACAGTGGGCCTGGGAAACTTTGAAAATATGTTTTCTTCTTTCGGCCATAAAATCCAGATCTTGGTTTCCTCTTTGTGAGCACAACAGAGACTCCCCTTGTTTCTTACACAGCCCCCCTTTGGCTTTCATGCACACACACCCACTCAGGGAATAAAGTCACTGCAGCCATTTAGCTGCTTCTCAGCACTCGCTGCATAACCTGAGGTTGGTCAGCCGGTCGACTCGTCGTGCATAGTGACAAATGAGGGATTTCAAATATTTCCAAAGCGATGCATCAGGTTTCTTTGCAGATGAAGTGAGACGTGGATGTTTCACAGCACCAATGAAGATTGTGTTTAAGTGCAGCCGGGCGCACGCTCCCCCAGCGACGCCAGCTTCTTCTCACCGTGCAAACACTTTGATTTGAAATAGATTACAGCCGTGAGTGTTTGACTGTGATGGACTGGTGATGTGATCAGGGTCGCAGGTTTCCACCCGCCTCGTCTCTTTGCATGCAGTGAAGGAAACTATGCAAACTATGCAAGGTGTGCAGTAACAGGTCTGAACAAACCAGCAGCAAATAACTTCCAGTCTCCACAGGTTCAGTGCAGCTGGTGTAACAAACGTTTGGTTACAACATATTAATGTTCGCACACTGCTGTAAAAACAGTTTTATTAAAATGAACGTGCACTTTTGTAGAAGCTCGTGGTGAACGCTCCACTGCCTTTGTTTTATTGTTACTATTATGTTGTGATGGGTTGAACAGGATGACTTGAGACGTGTGCGATGTGACAGAATAGACAGATGGAAGCCTTCATGTTGGATCAGAACGACGTCGGGCTTGTTGGTCTGCTGTGGTTTGATCAGAAGACTTCCTCAGATCAGCACCGTGGCCCTCCTCTTCCTCTCCCCCATCTGCTTCTTCTAGCAGCTTCCAACACACTGAGGTCTCTGACAGTGAGAGTGACTCCAGTGTTCCTGTAACTTTGAAGCAGAGGTTCAAGACAGATTTGATCTTTCCTTTCCTTCTGTTTGGGATTGAAGTGATGTAATATCAGGGGGGGCAGGGGGGGCTATGATGTCCTGTCATTCTCATGTAAATCTGTGTTGGGAACATTAATGTTTAATCTGTGTGGATCTGTGTGGGTCTGTGTGTGTCTGTGTGGGTCTGTGTGGGTCCGTGAAATCATCGTGATTTCTTTAGCTCATGAACACCGTGTGGGGTCAGTGTTAACAACATGGTGCAGAAAGGAAACACAAGCGTGGAGTCGGTGGGATTGTGCAAACGGTGGCTCGTGCATCAATCAGCTCCAGCTGTGATGCATCTCTTTGATTAGTGGGAGCAGCAAACTCCATCCAGACAGCTTCCTTTGTTTTTTTCACTTGACTAATCAATCAGCGCACAGCTCCGTTTAGCACACACGCCATCTTTAACGACGGCGTGGAGTCTGTGCCCTGTTCCTCCCACACACGAGTGTTCGTTCATGTTCGGCCTTGTGTCTGAGCGTTTCCTCTCGGTGTGTCTGTAACGAGGAAGCCACGGGCAGGTCGCACACAAACGTATGGCTGCCGAGTGTGCGAGTGTGCGAGTGTGGCAACTATTCTGGTTTGCCAGCGACGTTTCCAGATAAACACTGGTGGCAGCTGCTGCCATGGCAACACCATTGTGCTCCCTCCCTCCCTCGCTCGTCTCCCCTCCCTCTCCCCAACCACTCCTCTCTCTCATGCTCCGCCGGCTCAGAGAGCGAGGACCAGAGAGGAGAGAGGTCAGCTCGATTCAGAGGACAGAAAGAAGAAAGGAATAACCCGGCGTGGACGGGGACAGGATGAGCGAGGACAGCCACTCCCACTACAGGCTGGACCCCAGCGATCGCCTCAACGGGCTGGGACAGAGGAGGAAGAGACCCAAGAAGGTAAACGAATAGATGGAGAGCCACGTGGTGCAACGTGTGTAAGGATGGAGCACCCCACCCTGCAAAAAGAGAAAGGAGGTGGGGTTAGGTGAGGTTTGTTTATGTGCAGACGAGCGTCCACATGATGTTAGGAGCACCGAACCATCTCTCACCCCATCGTCTCCTGTGGAGTGTGTGGCTGCTCCCCCACAGCAGTTGTATCCTCTCTCATATCCTCCGTCTCCTGGTGTTGTGTTGCTCCACAGTGAGTCGTAGTAGGAGGCTCACATGCTGTCAGGGTGGGTCCCTGCTCGCTCTTTGTGTGCCTGTCGTTGGGGGTTTTGCTGTTTGCAGCTATCAGGAGGTTTGTGTTGTAGCCTGACGTGAGAAGTGTTGTTATTATCATCATTTTTAACATTTCTGCACCGCTACAATAAACAGACACACACCCATCAGCCTGTTTACAGATCTATACGCCCATAAAGACGTGAAACACACATTGCACAAATCTACTATAACGTGTTCATATGTGTTATAAAATAAAGAGGTAAAGTATTAGCTGTTCAGGTTGATTCATAAATATGACCTCAGCACGTGAAATCCTTCTGCTGACATCCCTAAAAGCTCGTCAGACCAACGAAGCCGTACAACACAAATAACCAGACCAAACCAGGGTTGTGCGTCTGTTGTTGAGAACATTGTCAGTAAACCACAGTGACGTCCTACAGAGGACTCGTGTTGTCATTATTTTTGTGTATGTCGTGTGAGCTGAGAGCTGTAACCAAAGGTAGTGAGCGCGTCGGCCTTTAACGTCGCGGCTGGTTGTGCGATCGCGTCGCCGCTGAACTCGTGAGAGTTTGTCTCAGGGATCTTTACATTTGAAGTCAGGTGAACATCCAGTGAACTAACAGAACATTCAGGAGCAGTTTACTCTCATGAATGTCAGACAAACTGAGGTTTGTGTGTCAGTTAGATTCTTTAAGTCATTAAAGTGTCTCTGTTAGGAAAAGCATCTGTTTCCTCCACTTCTGCAGAACTGCGTGACCCGTAGCATCATTGCAGGAAGTATCCTGTGACAATGAGTGACTGCACATCATCATTATCAACACATAAACCTGTGGTCTGGACCTGCACTTCTTATTTTTACTGTCTGCTTTTGTGTAAAGCAGCACTTCAGTAAGCACCTGTGAAGCACACAGTCATAGTCGAGTAATGAAACGATCCATATGTGAAACATATTCCACGTCTACAGGATAGTGGAGGTTACATGGGTCAACCTGGCAAACTGTACCAGCACATGTGATCACACTGATAGCAGAACACAGGTATGTGAGTCTCTACGACGAGGTCAGAAACCAGTAACAAATGTTTCATGTGATTCGTTTTTCTCCAGTTTGTCTGCAGTGAACCTTAAATACTCACTGAACCAGCTGTTTCCTGATGTGGTGACGTGTGTCGGTGATGAAGCCAACACTCTGTCCAGTGTTGGTCAAGTTACTTGAAAACAGTAATCAGTAACTAATTACTTCCCAAAAAAGTAATCCCGTTACTTTACTGATTACTTATTTTCAAAAGTAATTAATTACTTAGTTACTTTTTAAAAACACGATTTCCAACCTGAGTAGGTGATAAAGCGATAGATCTTTCAGCCCAATTCTACTTTTTCTGCATAATCCATCATACAAAATGTAATCAAATGGAAAAGTCTCTTTTTAAACTTGTTTTATTAGATTTAATCTTTTAACTTTATGCATCAAGCAAACATTTAATTATCTGCAACATTCTCTGACTGGAAGAAATTAGTTTAACATTTAAACCTATTTTCTGCACATTCCAGCACATAAAATAAAATATTTTTTGTGTTTACACTCAGTCTTTCAAATAGATGCAAGTAAAACACAGCAGAAAATAAATAAAGTCAAAGACTCAGCGGTCCTGTTGCTCTATTTTCACCTGTAAAGCAGGAGTGGGGTAGGCGGAGGTTTACCCTGGTGCAGGTGTGCCGCGGTCAGTGGAAGAATCCGCGAGTTTCTCTGTGTGTTTCCCATTACGTCGTAGCTACTCGGTGCTTGTTGGAAGTTTAGGGGGTTTTTCGCTGTAAAAAGAAGTTTTCTTCCCACGCACAGCGGACACTAATGTTTTTGTCACTTTTTATGGAATCAAACTCAAAGTAAGGTCAGTACTTCCACGCTTTAAACGCTGCACGCTCATACTCTCTCTGCACTCGATATGTGATCCATTGTTGATCTGCACACAGCTGTTGTCACTAACGGCGCACTCGCTTACGTCACTGTCGTGAGACATTCTCGCAAAAAAATCACGGTTTTAGTAACGCAGTAACGCAGCGTTCCTACGGGAAAGTAACGGTAATCTAATTACTGTTTTTGCAATAGTAATCCCTTACTTTACTCGTTACTTCAAAAAAATAATCGGATTACGCGTTACTGGAGCGTTGTTCTCCTCTGTAACAAAGCAGTGATAAAGGAATAGATGCTGATTTTATTAACTTGTGTCTTTGTGCTGCTGGATTCAGTCTGAAGCAGGCAGCAGTGCTGAACCTACCAGTGTAAATGTGATGGTGGAAGCAGAGGCCAGCACTTGGCAGTGCTAAACACAATAAAAGACTCACAAGTTCCTGCTCAAAGGTCAGCTGCCTTCAGATCAATCATTAACCTGCAGCAGGTTGTGGCCTGATGTGTTTGTAAGAGTTTCACTTTCAGGAGGAGAAGATTTAAACGAGTCACACAAATGTGAACTACAAAGTCTGTGACACACAATTTATGCAAACTGCATGAAATCTGACCTGAAGAAATCCAGTCTTCTGCCTGTTGTGGTTGTGACAGCTGCTCGTAGGAGAGTTTGTTTGTAGGAGGTGGAGATGTTCTCAGATCAAGTGCGTAATCGTCTCTTTGTGTAGACGCTAAAAGCTGTGAGCCAAAACTCTCTGCTCTGAAACTCTTCACTCAGTCCTCACGCTGAGAGTTTAGAGGCTGAACTTCTTGTTCCTCCATAACACTTTTCATGAAACAGCAGAAATGAGCTTGTGTTTCTCAGCAGTGCGCACACAGAGAACCGATCCTCTCTGCTCAGTCTGAACAAATCAAAGTGAAACGTCAGTGAAAACACAGCTGCTGATCAAACTGTGTCAGATTAATGCCTCAATGTTTCACTGTGAGGTTAAAAAATACATAAAAATGATTTAAAGAAGTAGGAGGCAGATTTTCACAATAAGAGCACTTTGTTTTTAATTCAGTTAATGTCAAACTGTCATCAACACCTCTGTGTTGTCTCTGAGCAGATTCAGGCATTACTCAAATAATAAAGGCTTTTTTTTTTTCACTATTATACTTTTCATTAGTCTCCAGGTTGATGATTATAAACAGAATTATTAAAGTTTTTATCATTTCAGGCTGAAAATCAACATGAATTTGGTTCTAATCAAAGAAGCTCCTTTAATGTGTGTCATTAAAATCCTCACACAGACTTAAAAAGGCGACATTAACATTAAAATAAATGAAAGAAGCTTCAGCTGAGAGCTTCATGCAGTCATCATCAGCAGCTCATAGCAGTCACAGCTCTTTATTACGCAGCTTTGCAGGAATTAAAGTGGCTGAAGTGTCAGAGTTTGTGTGAGAAGCTGCTTCATGGACAGCTGTACACACGTCTTTATTATTTCTTCATAAATCAAACACACAGGTTTGTCTGCAGATGATTTAAAGTGTGTCGTTGTGCAGTTAAAGCTGTTTGTGTGACGCCCTGACCTCCTGTGAATGAAACAGCCAATCAGATCCATCAGAGAGAGAGCAGGAAGTGTTGTGTGTTTGTGACAGAACAAGGAAACAGTGATGATGATGAACATAAAGGTCCTCTGATGTTTCCTGTTACAGTAACGCTTGTTCATCTGTTGCTCTCCTACACTTTCCTATAAATAAAGGAGAAAAAGTCCGTTTAGTTTCATTTCCTACAGCTCAGAGTTACACTTCACATTCCTGCTGTCACATCAAAAAGCTTCACTTTGGTCCAACATCTACATGTTAACATGAAACACAGACAGACTCAGAACATCTGGAACATCTGCACTTTGACCCAAACTGTTATAGCAGGATATTTTCTGCATATTTCTTATGTTGGACCTGTTTGAACTGTAAACGACCTGTAATCATCTGTAAATGGTGTGAGACACACTGAGACCACCTACAGGGCAGCTGGGGAACAGCAGGGATCTGAAATCATACGAGACGTTAGTGAGTGAGAAGAACAAACGGACTTAAGATGGCTCGAAGTGATCAAAGTTGATCTAAAACAGAAGATAAATCCACTGATTCTTTGTAAAGTTCATCTGCTGCTCACATGAATCCATGAAAGATTTATTTCACTGAATGTTTCTTCAAAGCTCATTTCAACCTGTTGAAGTCATGAATGAAAGTGCAGACTGAGAGTGGATCACATGATGTTTGAGGTGTGTCATGTGACATGTTCAGTATTGTCACACATGTCTAGATTGTCCCTGATATCATAACTGCTCAAACACTGATGATTATATTTGAAGAATTATTCCTGATGGCAGCAAAGTTTGAATGGAGTTCTCTGTCTGTGCTGATTTGTCGCCCTCTGGAGGTCAAAGCACAAACTGCATGATGTCACTGTAACAACCACAGTGACAGGAAGTGTTTTTATGACTGAAACACTGAAATGATGCTAACGGCTGTCGTTAGGCTCACTGACAGCAGTGCTGATGTGTTCATGTCAAACACTGGCTCAGGTCAGGCTCCTTCATCCTTCTCCAGCGTGAGGCCGCCCTCAGACCCACAGGAGCTCTGACCTTTGACCTCCTGACCCTAACCATTTTAGTCTTGTTGCATCTTTAAATGCAAATCCTGTGAAATGGTCAGGGGCGGCTCTAGAGAAATTTTCTTAGGGTGGCAAAATCAAAGCCTTTTCCCCCAAACACATATGCAGGTGGTTACATGTGGTTAAAATGATTCAAATGCAGTAAGTATGCACGTTTTTCATATAAATATAGTCTATAACTTAATTATTGTCTGTACCCACATGATTACACACTTTAGTTACATGAAACATGTGAGTTTTGATGTTATGTACTGTACAGCCTGTATATTAAATACATATGTAGCCCAATAAGTATAAACTCCAGAAAGCTACACAACATGGGGCGCTTCATTTACAAACACAAGTCTAACTTAAGTTTCACTGTTTTTGTTAGAAAACAGTCACATTGTTGCAGCTTAAATGACACAAAATGTCAGAAATCTGCACTGTCATGAACAAACATGTAAACCTCATTTTTCATGATTTGTTGGATTCACCCTCTGAGGTCTGAAACACAACCGGACATTTGTGACTCCTTTGAGTTTACGTTTGTATTTCACCCTCAGATTGTTTCATTTTATTTTTTCCTCCTCTTGCTTTGTTTGGTATCTTTTCAGCTCAACTGGATTTAGTTGTTTTTTCACTGACATACTGCATTAGTATTACTATTAATAGAACTATTACTGATCTGAAATCACACAAAGAACCTAAAATCCTAGCAGTATTTTTTACTGTAAAAAAACCACAGACGTGTTGGGTAAATGTTTATAACTTGAAATGCAAATATAAATTGTACATTTTGTAAACATATACAGCTATTTATCTAAAAATGCAGCCAATACACCTGCTGTTTTTTCATTTTCTACAACCATTTAAAATAGCACTCACCTTCCTTCCATTTCCACAGTGTAACATCCACCCACCTGTGTAAAATCCAAAATTCCCATGGTGTTGTTCAAAATGTGCTCTGGCACAATCATAAGCATCGCTTGCTGCTGAAAACAAGAAAAAAGCCGGTCCTGCTATGGGCTGAACCATTTGTTAATGTGGAGGGGGGGGACACTATGGAATATATCCAGTTCTAGCATTTATATTCACTGCTGACTGTAACTACGCTCAAACTGTTAAACTTATTTTAATAAACAACACTGTCATATGCAAAACTGGGGTGGCACTTGGGGTGGCAAGGGATCATTTTAGGGTGGCACTTGCCACCCCATGCCACCCTTCTAGATCCGCCCCTGCTGATGAAGCCAACAGGTTCGCTTCATTTGCAAAAAGCAGATATGAGTTTCTGAGGCCACAGTCTTCTGTGGCAGAAGGGGAATCAGGGGAAGCCCTGGAGGAGTCCACCACCCACCAGAAACAGGTCTGAGCTCTCACTGCAGTGGTAAAGGGGCTACACAGCCCACATGAGGCTGAGGGATGCAGCCTTCTGTCAGACTGTCACTAACACAGAGAAACACCCGTGTACACTCATACTCATGGGCACATACACCAATCAGCCTCGACCCTTTCTTCCTTTGCATTTGTGGTTTGGTGCCATAAATGCACAACATAGAAGAGCCACCTCGACGGGACAACACTCAGCGGTTCATCTGTCTCTCTTCCACAGCATGTCTTTATCCTGTTTTCCTTCTCTCACCCAAACCAATCACAGCAGATGGCCCCGCCCCTCCCTGAGCCTGGTTCTGCTGGAGGTTTCTTCCTGTTAAAAGGGAGTTTTTCCTTCCCACTGTCGCCAAAGTGCTGCTCATAGGGGGTCATATGATTGTTGGGTTTTTCTCTGTATCTATAATTGTGCGATCTACTGTACAATATAAAGCGCCTTGAGGCGACTGCTGTTGTGATTTATATAAATAAAATTGAATTGAATTAAGAAGCTCAGAAACAAAAGTGTCTGGACTTTTTTAAGTTTCTTGAAGACATTTCATCTGAGAAGCTTCTTCAGTTTTACACTGTGTGCACAATTATTATGCCAGAACTATTTTTGAGGATTAATGTCATTATGGACCAAGGACAGTACTCTGGGTCTCCTGCAGAACAACTCAAGCTGTGATACCTGAATGAAGAGCCTCTGCTGCTTTAAAGAAGGAGGCTCGAGGCAGAGGTGAGGTGCAGACCAACCAGCTTTTATTCAGCAACTTTAACAGAAGGATCAGAAAAATAAAACTATACAGCACAGTGATGCTGACTGAAGCCACAGCATTAAACTAAACAAACATCTGATCATCTTTAACAACATCTAATAAATAATGACAACTATTTAATCCTGTATTTCCTACAATAAAGCCTGTTCAGATATTTGTTGCTGATGGAAATGTAAAAGGCTCCCAGGAACCAAAGGACAAAAACAGAGGCAACAGTCACAGCTGCAAAGGATCCCCTAACACATAAACTGGTTCGAAGATATTTTCTAGCTCTGCAGAGGAGCTTGATTGCACGGACAGTAAAAAGTGGATTCAATAACAGCAGCGAGCGCTGAGTGATATAACGGTGCTGCGAGCAGCAGTGCAAAGGCTCACACAGAGACAGCAGCTACACTGTGTGTGGATGTGATCCACAGTCACAGCTGTGGGTTTCAGTCAGTGTGTCTCTAACTTCATGGTCACATTTCAAAGCTTATTGGAGCCAGAAGATGTTCAAGTAAAAGATTTATTGCTGTACTCGTCTACCAGGATAACAGGAGGTTCATAAAGCTGTGTAATACTTCAGCTTTCCATCATGCAGTAGTAGTTGTGTCCCTTTGTGTTTATTAGTGTGTTCACACGTCTACTTTAACTTCACTCTGTAATGAAAGGATTCAAATCCCTGATAAATACATACATGCTGACTCTGAGTCTCAGTGAAGGAGGAAAGGATGGATGAAGGCAGCCTAGTGTGGGTCATGTGTGTCCAGCAGTCATCCAGGGCCTGGATCCATCTGTAACAGGAAGACAAAGTCCAGCCTGTAATCATCCTATCAGGCACAGCGTTTCCATCCAGCATCCTGACGACGCTAACAACCCGTCAAACGTCTCCTCTGGTCCACAGAAGTCACACTTCCTGTGTCATGTTTACCTTTTTAAGTGTGCTATTCAAGCCTGTGTGACCAACTCTGACTCTCCAGATTCCATCCTGGTCTCTGCTGCAGCTTCTTCTACACGACTGTTTTCTGTATAATAATATCTGCCTTTCCCGTCTCTGTCCCAGTGTGCCTGCCACTCGTCCTTCATCTTTACCTTCATTATACTCTTCACCTCACTTTCACTGTATTTTATAGTCAAACCTGCACGACTTCTTCTTGCTGCACCTTTTTAAACTTATCGTCCTGTTCATTGCATCAACACCGATATTCACAGGGAGCCATAAGAAATCCACTTCTATCCCTCTGTGTTTGATTCTATACAGTAAATGAAGTATATCAAAAACAATATGTTGCCTAGAGTCTGAAGACATATCACCTGTGCTCACTAGCACGCTGCTAGAGTCCCAGCAAACCACATACCTCCATATTAGTGCGTCCTCCACCCAGTTCAAGCCAGTAACATCACTACCAGCTCCCAGTATAAACTGCCACATCATCTGTAATTCTTTTACTCATCACCAAACTTATTTGTGGGAGAACAAATGCAGCAGCCGTTCTTTTATCTGACAGTGTTGACGCATCAGTAAATATCCTCACATGACCTGAGGACTTTCCCACTATATGAACCTGCTTTTAGTCGCCCCTCCTCCCTCGCCACAAGCTTCCTTTACAACATAACTTATAAAAAGCAACTTTATTGACAATCAGCAATAACAATTACAGACAGTCTAGAAGAAGAATCACATGATCAAGGAGCAGAAGTTTATGGTTTTAATAGCTTTTTCATTTTGGGAAAGTTTTAAAAACATTGTTTGGTTTTCTTTCTAAAGCGTTGAAAGGACGGCTTTGCATCAGAAAAGTAAGATCAGCAAATGAATCCATTAAAGTTCTTTTGCCTTGTTTGCAAAAGAAGCCAAACAACATTTGTGTTACAAAGAGAGACTTCAGAACAGATCAAAGATCACAAACATCAGGCACTGATGGAAACAGCCAAACACAGAAACAGAGGCACCAGCAGGTGAAGGAGGCCTGTTGTAGAAATGACTCTGAGTGCTCAGGTAGAAACGCATGAAGAACCAGTGCATCTAATATTTGGAAACCAATCTGTGTTTGAGCGTCCTGGATGAAACACAGATCATGTTGCAGAGCGAGGACGTCGTCTTTCCTCCCGAGTGTGTAACTACAGGACGTGTGCAGAAGGTTTAATCGTCCTCCTGACAGTTACTGATGAACGAGTCCTTCAGGGAGGCTCCAGGATCACTGTGGCTTTTACCAGCTGCTGCTAAACTGAGAGGTGTTGCTGCTTCATGTGTGAAGATGTTTGCATGGCTTTAACAGTGCAGACGTTCCTCATGTGCACCCATTTCATATGTTTTATTGTGATGTTTAGTAACATCTGCTTCCCTCCTTCAGGCAGACGATAAAGTGAGCTCAGCCTTAAACATGTGGAGAGAACGTTTGACCGACAGTCCTGGGACGACTGCAGAACAATGGTTTGTTTTTAATGATAAAGTTTCATAATGGAAATAAATGCTGAGCCTGTTTCATGATGTTGGCCCTGCAGCATCAGGCAGGATTAATACTGTAACAAACGTGTGTCACAGTTATAATGACTTTAAATGAAGACTTGGGTTGGATGGAGATGTCAGCTGGATTTGTGCTGACTGTCACTTTAAATGTTTTCAGTTCAGCTTCTAAATCTACTTTTGTATAATGTTTGCTGAGTTTTGCACTTCATGACGCTTTTAAGAAGAGCCAATAAATCCTGACTTTACACAAAAATAAAGGTTTAATGTGTTTAGTGTGACAGTGGAGGAGAGCGCACATAATAAGAGTCATTAACAGAATGGTGACAATTATAATCTGTCTCATTTTAGGAGCAGCTCACAGGCACAACAGACTACAGAGCAATCAAAGCACCAGTTAAACGTCCATGTGACCGGCTTACAGCCAATGAACAATCAGTCCCCACTGTCCCCACCAACATCACTGTACTGGAAAGACTGTGCTGCCATGGTCAGAGATGAACTGGTACTAAAATGTAAGGCAGCTGATGTGTGTGGCCTTAGCAGCACAAATGCATCACGGCTGCAACGCTGCAGTGTGTTTAAACATTTGAACATTTCTGTGGCTTCAAACCAGCAGCTCCTCTGTACTCAGTCGTGTTTGTGTGTCTGTCAAAGTGATTGTTGTCTTTAAAAAGCCTTTTGTGTTTGAGTTTTGTGAGCAGTGCCGAGCTTCTCTGTAGTCTAAGCTGAGTCGATATATTTGATTCCATGTTTGGTGTGATTTTCAAAGTCAGCAGCAGCAAACGCTGAACAAGCAAAGTTTGGGCCCATCAGAGACAGCAGTGGACCTGCTGACCTGTAGGTGTTGGAGGTGTTTGTGTGCAGCTGTGGGTCAGTCAGCTTTATTTCACTTATCCATGACAGAGCGCTGTTAGCTGTGAGTTAGCATCCACTGAGCTGTTTCATCTACTCTGTCACTGCCAGCAAGCAGAGCCCAGGGTTGGCTTCATAAGCTGGACGTGGCCTTGCTCAAGGGCACTTTAGCAGCACGTTCCCAGCAGTAACAGAGGGATTCAAACTGGTGACCCTGGAGTAGGAATCACCCAGAAAAGTCACCTTATGCCAGAAGTTTTAGTGAGACGGGAACAACATTACAGCTCTGATGTCACTGACCTGTGCAGTGAGGACATATTGAACTGTGAGGACACAGCTTATAGGTTCAACACTGACCCTGGGTCAGCATGTGCAGGTGACATGGTGTTGGTGTCACCACTACAGACAGCTCAGGTTCAACTGGTTCTTCTTTGATTTGCTTCTATAGCACCAAGGTTGACAGCAGTCTGGTCCAGTTAGCATCTGAATCCATAAACGTGTGAGCTCGTCCCACCAGAGGACGTCAGCATCATGGGGATAATGTCTACAGCAGGAAACCACAGGGACAGTTGGGTTTGCTGCACATCTGGAACACACAGTTAGCTCAGATATGTTCATGTCGCTAACACCAATACAGGGACTGAGTGCTCTATAGCAGCTAATGCTAACAACTGTAACACTGCTGTTTGTCATGGTTTTCAGACCAAATGATAACAAAACGTTGGGAAAAGTGAAATATTGGAACATGAAATCATAAATTATTACATTTAAACAACAATAATACAGCTAAATTTCCCCTGTTGGCTCATAAGCTGCTCACCTGGATGCTACATCAGTGCAGTCCTCTCTGAACATTAGCTAATCAACACACACACACTTATTGTTGAGAGGCTGACTTCACTAAACTCACAGAAACTCTTAAGAAGCTCCTCAAATGATGACTTTGGAGTTTTGTGTTACTGTCAGTGTATAAAAGCTAGAAAAGGAAGAAAAGCAGGAGAAATGATCAAAGTGCTGCTGTGTGCAGGAAGAACTACAACATGTTAGTGAGAAACACAAACAGGGTGTGAAACACACTCCAGAGGAAACGCTGTGTGCAGGCTGTCTGTGACTTCCTGTATCTCTGCCACAGACTGGGACAGACACCAGTGAAACCAGTCACTGTGGTCATGTGCTTGTAGCCAGCAGCCTGTGATGTGAGGCTGCTTGAGTCAGTCGTCTGCTTCCACCATGTAAACCTTGGTGTCTCCTACATGCACAGATGTTTCCTGCAGACTGTGCTGCTCCAGCTGTCACACAGATGTTGAATCAGCAACATCTGTGTCACGTCCTCCCTGGTCCCACAGATAACAGGCTGCATACAAGAGGCTCACCTCTGCTACCTGCTGCTCCACTCCCCATCGCTGTTTTGGCCACGCCTCCCGTTGGTCAGCAGGTAAAGGTGAAGCCTGGGACATGGAAGCCTTTACAGCAGAGCTTCATGGGCCTGTCCAGCAGCAGGCTGAGGAGAGAAAGGTGACAGAGTTCGCTGTTACAAACAGTTTCTCAGCTTTGATCTAAAAGAGCTTCTTTCCTGTTAAAGCAGCTGAGAGTGAGCACATGTTCTCCCCCTGAGGTTCTCATGACAGAGGAAGAACTCACAGCTGAGGAGGACCAGGATCTCCATCCACTCACAGTCCCTGCAAACAAAACCACCATTTGAACTTTAACATTTGTTGTCAGTTCTTGTGTCACTCAGCACATCTCAGCTGTTCCTCTGAGTTTCTTCTGAAAGTCTTCCTGTGATTGGCTGTTCACAGACACATGACTACATGAATCAGCTCCACATGTTCTCAGCAGCAACATCTGGGCAGCTGTGACAGGTTAAAGACAACATGTTTCTAAGTGCAATTAGAAGAAGAAGCCAGTAAAGACGCGTCTGTGATGCAAAGCAACAGAAGAGCAACGTGAGCCACAGTAAGTGATGGAGGATGAACTGGTCCTGTCTCTGTTGGTGGGCTCGTATACTGGCAGGAAGGAAGCTTCTCTGGGATTTCTCCCTCAGCACCAGTGAAGCCTCTGTTTCTGTCACTATTGTCTCTTTGAACTGTGATTATTTTGTGCTTTCACAGCATTTTCCTGTTTCATGGTGTTTTAGAAGCAGCAGTGTGTGTGAGCTCTCAGGGCCACCGTCCATCCTGTGTACTTGTTGTTTGTAGTGTCACCCGTGCAGTGATGACCACAGGGTGGCGCTGTGCTGCATCACAGGCAGCCTGAGCTGGGCCTGTTCCATATAACATATATATCAGATGATGATATGAAACATCGTTTGTTTCATGGTGTAAAATATGTTACATGGTTGTGATGCTCACTGTAGTGTCTGTATTAAAGTTCTCTCTTTCTCTTATATTTAATATAACCACACTACGGACGCTCGTTAGCAACAACGCCGGTAAAACCATCGCGTGGCTCCGCCGTCCGCTTCTTTATTTTCCACATAAACCTTTCACAATAAAGCTCAAGATCCTATTGAGACTTTTCAAAATAAAACGAATCACATGAAAGAGCATGCAGAGAGTTTAGGGATGAAAAGCCAAAAAGAGCCGTCAGGGGCTAAAACATGAATGTTACAACAGGCTTTTCCCCGCAGCACGCCGTGTGATAAATACTCACAAATACTCACAAACGTGTCGTTTCATGCGTCGGTCAAACACTCGACGCCCAGCTGGAAACACTTCAGGGAAGTTCATCTGCCCGAGATTCAGAAAATCGCCATAAACGCTTCATATTCACCTTTACATGGAATATAAAGGGAAAAGAAGAAACACAGTGCTGTGTCAGCGTTAGACATATAGATATATCCTTGCTTTTAATACATTTGAAGGTGGGTGGGAGAGGTGCTTCTCCGCGTAGTCTACGGTCTCTTTGGGATGGGTAAAGCTTTTCCTCACATCACCATGGGTCACTAACAGCTTTGCAGGGTATAGCAGTCTGTACCTGACGCCGGTCATCCCACGTAGTCTTCCTCTCATATTTGCAAATGCGGCTCTGCGTTTCCAACAGAGGGAGGGAAATCTGGGAGGATGTTTATTTTAAAAACCCTTATACATCAGGTTCTTGTTCTCTGCAGCTTTCAGCAGAATTTCCTCACCAATGTGGTAGTAGTGCAATCTCAAGATGATGGGCCGAGGAAGATGACTTTGTTTGGGACGCTGGCGATTCACTCTATGTGCTCGATCGATGAGTGGCTTCTCCTCGAGAGATAGCGCCTCCGCCAACAGGTGTGAACCAACTCAGTCATCTTGGGTCCCTCTGTGCCTTCTGGTATTCCTGCAGTTCTTAAATTATTCCTCCTGGAGTGCCTCAAGAGCTCCACATCTCTCATCTAACTTCTTTACCTCCGCAGACAAACGCTCCACAGTGGCCTGGAGAGTGGCGATGGTGTCAGAGTGGTTCGAGGCACAGTCCTGCAGTTCAGTCAAAGTGTTATCATGCCTGGCCACGTCGCTTTTTATGTCCGAAATTGAGGGCTGGATGCTCTGGTTCAAGGATGATATCTCGCCTCCTATGGTGGTAGAAATCTCTAATATGCAAGTGTCCAGTGCTAGTTAGTTAGTTCTAGTTCTAGTGGTTAGTGGGGCTTTATTTGATGATTCTAGTGTGTGTTACATTGTTGTCATATTGTTGAGTCGCAGAGCTGTACAGTGTTACAGTTTCTGTAGAGTCTGGTATAAGGAACTCAGATCCCTCTGTGAATAATGTTCACTGAAACTGATCTGTAGTTAATGAACTAGTCAGGATTTACACTAGAGAATGTTTCTGCCATTACATGGCCTGTATTTGTAGAGCGCTTTACTCGTCCCTAAGGACCCCAAAGTGCTTTTTTGCCCAAGGACACAACGACCGAGACGGTCCAAGCCGGGGCTCGAACCGGCAACCTTCCGATTACAAGACGAGCTGCCAACTCTTGAGCCACGATCGGCCCACATATTGTTGTCTTTTGTTGCAGACACCAAGTGTTGAGATCCTGTCTCAACCTCCTACATTCTTCCAGCAGGTTACACATTATTTTTTGTATTTGGAATCAAATATATGTGTCAGTTGGGCCTAGTGCAGGGGTCAGCAACCTTTAACACCCAAAGAGCCTTTTGGACCCGGTTTCCACGCAAAGGGTCAGGGTTCGGGAAAACACTGGGAGCCGCAAATACTTTGTGACATCTAAAATGAAGATAACACTGTGTATATTGTTTTTACCTTTATGCTTTGTGTGAACAACTACAGTGTGTTGCTTATGAAATCCATGAAGTGCTACAGAGAAAATTACATTTGATTTATGTAATGAACACATTTTGAGCTCTTAAAGAAATATAACAAAGGAAAGCTGAACTACAATGATCCATGTAGCAAACACAAACTGTTATATCGCCTTTGGGCTTTTGGAGCCTTGACCTGACTTTTAAAAAATAATTGGAAAAAAGCTCTATGCTGCTACAAAATGAAAAATAGATATTTGCAAAATTCTGCCCAAGTATATATTTTATGCTGACATAATGTGGATCCGAAGATCCATAACTGGCCTACCTGGGGCTGAAAGTCTCCATAAATGCAGGCGTTTCGGCGGCTACACCGGCTTCCACGAGTGTGACGCTTATTTTGAGAAAATAATAGAATATAAATGTATTTTTATATTTCAATATCACAATAATCTTCCAATGTAGAACTACAAGTTAAAAAAGAACTAACATAAATCAAATCCACTTCAGCTAAATACTTCTCATTTATTTCCATCTTACATGCTGTGACTGCAGCCATTCCCACATCTCTGTGAATGGGACTCATGGACATGGATCAGTGGTTGTTGATCAATGGTCCTGAGAATCTGCATAATTAAGATGAAGGAACGGAGCTCCCAGCCCATCGTTCCTGCAGCTGCTTTCAGTCTTTATGCAAATGTCCTGTTTGTAAGACTGAAACCTGCAGCTGAGACTGAAGACGTCACCTGATGATGACGACACGTTTCTCCCACAAAACGCTGCGTCCAGATGAACAGAAGCAACAGACTCACTTTCCTGGATGATTGAGATGCATCAAGACTTCATTGTGTGTTACTTCTCATTCAGCACAGACACATTATTCCTGTTAGGTCATGTCAGCTGTCACTCAGTACAAGCACAACTGTGAACAACACAAACTTCTCTTCAATGTGTCACAGAAACACTAAGTGTGAGAGCCTGTATGACACACAGGACAGACTGTAAGCTCTGCTGGCTGCACAGCACTTTGTAGCAGTTTTCCAACATGTCCTCCACCCGTGATGTCAGTGGTGGGACCCCAGTCACAGCACTCAGCACCACCTCCTTTAAATGGATTTTATAGCAGTTCCTCCCGTTACTCGGTGCAACGCTTCTTAAATGTGTTTTTGCAGGATAAAACACAGCAGGTGGTGTAGAGAGGACGTCAGCTGACGGAGCAGAGGGAGGCAGACTGTGGATAAATGACAGAGTGAGAGGAGAGCAACCATGACAGAAGCACAGGTGTGGCAGATAGAAGTGGCTTTATAGACACTTATTGTCAGTCCTCGTGCATGCTGTGGAAATAAGTGTCTGTGTCATGAGGTGACATGTGAGCTTATCTTTGGTCAATAAAGCTGAACGACCAGTTTTCACTTTGCTTGTTACGCTTGTTTAGTGACGTCTGGGTTTCTGTGGAGCCCGAATTTTGATGAGTTCTGGTGAAATCATCTGAGATCATCTGAGCATCGGTGAAGAGTCAGCAGAGAAAGTGTGGGACAGAAGTTTGCTTTGGACACATGGACTGAAATCAAAAAGTAACAAACAGGATTTCCAATGGACAGTATGGAGAAGTGAAAGTACACAAAGGCTGTGCTGGAACACGTGTGTTACACTTTTTGACAGCTGAGAACAAAACACAATATTTTGCATCATCTCTGCAGTGTCTCTTCTTTCCTCTGCTGTTGTGCTTTTAGCTCCAAACTGTTTCAAATGGTTTGTCAGCAAGCTGACCTCTGACCTCTGCAGTACTAACTCCTGACCCGTACAAAGAGCGGGCGTTTCTGACCTTTGACCTGCAGCTGTATGTCTCTCAGTCTCAGTTCTTCTCTCCGTCACTGATGGAGCAGGTGTAGTTGCTGCTGACAGTCAGTCGTTTGTTTTCTCAGAGTGAGGCTGAAGTCTGAACTGTTCAGAGCATCAGGTCTCATCAACGTGCGCTGCTGTAACGCCGCTTTGTCCTCTGAGATCACCAGGTATGAAACCTGAGTGCTGACAGAGCAGCATGTTCCCCCTCATTCACCTCCACCAACACAGCCAAGGCATGCTGGGAAACTGAGGACACACAGACGGAGAACTGAAGTGTCTGCTGTGTGTTCATCTCAGAGTCCTCACAGGTGACACATTAGCTCCAGAACACCAAGCCAGGTGTTTGAAGCCTGACAGGGATTCTTCCCATCCAGAGGGAGGATTTAGCTGCACAACAATGAACATTAGTGTGTAGTTTAGAAACACAGACTGTGCCTGCACTGCATCTAGTGAAGAAAAGTGTTACTGCGAGAGAACCAGGCTCCTTTAAAGCAGCTGATATTAAGGTTGAAAAATCAACAATAAGCTGATGTAATCAACGTTTCACAAAATGGTCAGCAGCTAAAATCTGGAGCCGTTCTTTGGTGGTAATTAACAGTTTGTTCTTGTTAGCTAATTATGTAATTAAAGGTAGCAGCAGAAGCCTTGTGTTGAAAGCCCATTCACTCACACATTCACACAGTATGTGTGTGTCTGTGTTACACTGTGGACATCCCTTCTGTTGGAGCGCCATCTTGTGGCAGGTTTAAGAAATGTTCTTCTTGTAAATCCAAACTGATGCACCTCCATAGCAGACTGTGGAGGCTTTCAGTGACATGAAGACTTGATTTATACTGTCATATTCTCCTGTTACACAAAGCACAGCACGCTGAACATGGATGAACTGAAACTCCCAGCATCTGACTGAGGAAAAGCACAAATCATTCTCACACTGACTCCTGCTTGATTTTAGATTTGCTTTCAAATCCTCACACTTTCATATGAAGCACTAAATGGGCTCCAGACTGTTTATCTCAGCTTCCTGTCAAACACACTGCTGCTCACACCGAGGCTCAGTTTACTCCTCCAGCCTGGCTTAACCTGCTGTCTGTTAAAAACAGTCCCACACTCCTCTGTTTAATCCTTCTGATCAGACTCTTTGATTTTGTATTGTTTTTACCTGAAGTTGTGTTTTTGACATGGTTCTGTCTGTGAAATAAAGCTCACACACACACTGCTACAGTCCTTCATACACTTAGAAACGAAGCTGCTCCTTTCCTCAGTGCTGACACATAAAGAAGAGTTGCTTTTATATCCAACACGTCTCTGTTCCAGAAAACAGCTTCAGCAGCCTCTGAGTCTGAACTTGGAGTTGGTTATAAGCCACAGGCCTGTGTGCACAGCAATGAGGAAATATAATGCAGTAAGTGAAACATGGATGTGTGGAACAGATTATCCCAAAGGTTGATTCTGTTCATCTGGACGTTCTCAGTGAAACATTTGGTCTCTCGGTCAGGTGACTCCTTTAGTCTCAGCTGACTGCAGCTTTCCAAACCTTTGTCACTGGATCACTCACTTCATCTCCAACGTGTCCCTGACACAGACAGCTGGAGCCGTTACAGCAAAATCATTGATCATCGTTTTTAGAACATTAGCTGGTGTTGGTGGGCAGGCTAGCAGTGCTAATTGTTAGCACTAGTTCTGCTGCTCTCCCTTTGTCTCTGTTATTGTTGGTCTTTAGTGAACAATAGAAAGTGTCTTCATGAGACTGTTGCCTAATGTTCAAATGTAGATAACACCACCTGCACCAACCTGTTACACAGCACAACCCTCTGGTGTAGCTTTGGCTGGAGCACATATTGGCAGCTCCAGTGACATCACCACTCCATGGTGACATCATCTCTACAGACTGTGGCTGTTACATATCCTCACCTGGTAATAATAAGACTGTCCTCAGCTGCACACAGCTCCAAGATGAACAAACTGAAGTAAATACAAATTAGAGTTACGATAGATTGAAATCTTGTAATCAGAGCTAATTCTTAGTGAAACTCTCAAAACATCATATCATGATCCTGGGTTAGTGTCTCGGTCTCAGATCACAACATCAGCACAGGCTTGGCTTGGGTGAGGTATTGAGTGGTTCTTGTCCATGACAGCTGCAGGTACAGTGCCATCAGCCATGCTGCACCACATGTCTGCCCAGGAACATTAGTGTGGCTGAGTCTCATGTAAACATTGTGCTAAAGTGGTGGGAAAGTGGCTGCAAGCTGGCTGCACTGTGTCCAATACTCTCAGTATGATATCCACAAACCTCTGAGTGTCACAGAGTGGGCCTGTGCTCAGCTCACTGTGCCCCATTCAATTCTACTTGCATAGTTTTACAAGTAAAATTAAATATACAAGTTGCTCAATGATAAGTTATTGTAGTAACAACTAAGTCCATGGTCATTATTTGTTAATAGTAGCTTAAAGCTTCTGCACCAATCATGGAGCAGCAGGTTTAGAGCATGTGGATCTACAAAAGTAAGTCCCAGTAAGATGGGCTGAGCCTTACATACTAGAAGAAACATGTCATTCCCAGCAGATGAAGCGCCCTTTAAAGCAAGATCTCACTTTAAACCTAAAGAACTTGCTATGAGCATGCAGTGCATTCATGGTTATTATTCATACGATTGTGGGGAGCTAATAAAGTGCAACTATCACATTACATTTTATTATTAAATTGTTGTTAACAATCCCTTCACTTCTGCTTATCTAATTCATGGTTGCAGGATGGCTGACAGCTTCCATTAGGCAGGAGGTAATGTCCATTCTGGCCACAGTGCAACCCACAATGTGTAACTGACACTATTATATTGCATTATGTCACATTGTTACATCTTTTTAATAAATGATGACAGTCAGCTGAATTTGCTGCCCCCTTGGTGGAGGACATCAGGATCAGCAGCTGCTGCTCCATCACAAACACCACAGAAGAAGAACAACACTGGATCAGATTATCTGGACGTGTTTGACAGGGACAGTGTTCATGTTCATGGACATCAGGACAAAAACAGACGATGGAAACCTGCCAGATTTGAGCTAAACTGCTCGTTTCCATGTGTAGTCCCTGGGAGGTCACATGACCAACAAAGACACAAGCTGTGTCCCAAAACGTCGGCTGCATCCTCCGGAGGCCGCATTTGAAGGCCGATGACGTCACAGCCAGGCGACGAAGGCTGTCCCGATTTCTCGACTCCTTCAAATGTGTCCTTCATTCCCCCGAGTTTGAAGGATGGGTCGGGTGTGTCCTTCGTGGCCCACCATATCCCAGAATTCATAGAGCGGCCCAGCCAAATTTCAGCTGCCAACAATGGCGGCCGCTACTAAGTTTTAAAATTTAACGAGGGAGCACTACTTACTTACAATGAATTCCTTACACTATATAATTTTCCCGTCAGTGTTGGGGAATTCTCAATGGTGCTTGGTGCCATACCCTCAGGGACTTTAATGTTATATAAAAACACTGACAGCTCAATATCTGCCTCAGTCACTCTCCCTGATCCAGCTGAGTCAGCAGTGGGAAAAATCTGCTTTTCACAGGAACTTGGTAACAGCAATAAGAGAATATGTAGTTTATTCCAAGAAGATATCATGTCTCTCCCATATATAGAATATCTTACTGGAACCGACATGTTCCAGATATCACCTGGAAGACAGTCTGGATGATCCCATAAATATCTAATTGTGAACAAGGTGAAGGAAATCTCATATAAAATTCTTCATAAATGTGACCCAGCCAGTCACTATATGGTAACATTTAAAAGAGACATAAATACTAATTGAACTTTCTGTGGGGATCATCCAGAAACTGTGGCACATCTCTTTTGGTTCCTCTACACAGAGATTCTGGAAGAATTTAGCAGTTTTGTTATTGTCCATATTTTAAGGGAGTTTTCTTTACGATGGAAAATGTTTTATTCTGTTTCTTTAAGTTCCCCAGGAAGAATGATACATGTTTTTTTATAAAATATTTGTTAATACTTTTAGCTATTTTATATCCATAAATGTAAGTTTATTAATAAAACACCATATTTCTGCCTTTTTATAAGGATATGAATTGTACATACAATCAATTTCAGACTCAACCAACAAAAAGCCTCTCAGAACAATATTTATATGTTGATTTTTTTCGCCTACTCATATCATCATTTTTTTACTCCTGGTTCTGTATGTTCATGTTCTGTTCTTTTGTAAACTTCATCTGTTTGTATGTTGTATACTCATTGTGTTTCAATAAAGTTCGATTTAAAAAAAGGTACGTTCTAAACGAAGCTTCAGACGTCACTGATCACGTGACTCTGGCCAAACGAATCAAGCCTCGACACGGTGCTTCTGAAGCAGCGCGTTGATCTTTCTGACACACGCACCGGAGCGTCAGCTTCAAGCGGACCATCACTACGTCTCACATCTAAAGGTGTCAAGGTAACTTTGAACTGAGTTCAGTCAATCTGGAGTTTTTCCAAGTTTTCTGTTGCTCTCTGTGAGAGAAGAGCGTTAAAGGCGGGGCTCTCCAGAGTCCAGCAAAACAGGAAACCACAGCTGGGTGTGTGTAAGTGTGCAAACCAATAGAATGCATCGTGGTGGGGGGGCATCACGGGCAAGAAAAAAATAAAATAATCGGTCGTACCCATGCTTCCCCGACGTCATGCCAGCGCATATTGGGAAATTCGTAGGCACCGATCGGTTTTCTATCAGCCATTTGCTGGGAGTAAGGGCGCCCTCCGTTTGCGAGGTGCGCCTGCTGCTGGCGGCACAGGGAGGAGAGGGCGGGGCGGCGGGGAGTCTCTGGCTGGCTGGAGCGGCATCTAATAACCAACTCGCAAAACAAAATAAAAACAACAAACAGATATTATGATACAGACTTATAATCTGCACCCATGTTTTTTCTAAATTCTATAAAGTGAGCGCGAGAGCCCTCGGTGCGCCTGCGCGCTGCTGAAGTCAAAGTAAACTTTATTGTCATCTCCGCTACAGACAGTCCAGCATATAGAGAGACGAGACGACGAGGCTGCAGTTACAGCGGTGCAAGTAAACAAACAATAAATATAAGAAGAGTAAGAAAATAAATCTACACTTTAGGACTCGGGGTAAAGGATCAATAACAATTTAAATTTATAATTTACAGTTTGATGATTTAAAGTCTCACACAACCCGTCAAAAGGGGCGGGGCCGGCTGCTTCCAAGTAGAGCACATTTCATTTATAATGATGTAAATCCAAGCCCATCATGGATTCACGATCTGAATCCTGGGTTGTGTGAAATCCCAGAAATCAACCTTAGACAAAGTGAATCTGTGAACTAAGGTGTAGGTCTGTTAGGCAGGGCCGTGCAGAGAGGTTTAAAGGGGCGGGTGCTCAAAGTTAAAAAGGGGCACATTGAACCAGGCTGAATAACAACAACACACTTTCATCAAGAATCTAATATGGGCAACAAGGCAAAGCAAACGTAGCCGATGCTTTACCTGATGGGTACAATGTTGCTGTTGAGGGGTTGCTGTGGATAGTGCTGGAGGGCAGGCAGGGCTGGACTGGGACCGGCATTGTTCTCCGTCGTTTTGTACATACCTTTTTTGTGCGGCAAAGAAAAAACAAGAAGGTATTGGAACCGGAGAATGAACGTTTTGCGGTGCTGCAATTGCAAATGCTTGTATTTGATGCGGTACTTGGATTGTTTTGCCAGGAGTTCCCGGCATGCAATGCGCAAAGTCACGTGGTCTGTCAATCGCTATAGGAAAAACCATAAAGCCTTTGCATGAAAACAACTGCTTTGATGTACACTGCCTTGTTGGTATATATGTATCAATCTAATAAAGTTAAACCTACACCATTCTCCCTATTCGGGATTTTAAACAGTACATAGCGGAAACAAAAAGACTGCTTGGTAGAGTTAACCTCCTGAACTATCTACAACACATGGTAGAAACCTGAAATTAAGACCAAGAACACTAGAGGTGAGACATGATCATTAATTAATATTAAAATTAATAAATGACAGATTTAGGGATATTTTCATAAAGTATTTATTTACCAAAACAATAGAAAACAGCATGGTAGCACAATATATTTTGTTAACACAGCAACCTTTAAATATGAAAGGAGACAGCGAAAGAAAGGTGAGAAAGAAGAATAAGAATAACACTTAATTGAGTTTTTGATGGCATTTTACACACAGTACTAATACAGTATCTAGAAAATATGGGAAAATACTGGCATCATATACAGTACTTACTTCTGAAGAAATTATATGGGACCCTGAAAAACAGGACACAAGTGAAAGGACAAAGAACTGTGAATGGCAATTGATGGACTTGCTCAGATGATCACAGTACTGGCATCTTTATTCCAGAAAGGAATTAGAGAAATCATATACACTAGTACTTACGTTGATGAACTTAAAGAGTTGAATGGTCTCGAACCTCTTAAACAAACAATGTATGATCAGACCCTGACAAACAGGACAGAAAGGAATAAAGATTAGATGAATATTAAAATCTATAAAGGACAGATTATGATTGAATTGTATCACCAAAGACTATTCACTCATCAATAAAAGGTCACCTACAACACTTCCACAGCAGCAACACTGAACATATCTTAAGACATGGAAACCTTTACGAAGTGAAAGGACAGACAGTGAAGGTTGAGAAAGAATTGTACTTAATAGATTTTTTCAGACGATGACAGTACTGGTATGCTTACTCTAGAAAAATGGTTGAATCATATTCCATATAGTACTTACTTAAAATGAACACACTTCAGTCCTCCTAAAATGACTGACAGCATCTGAAATGAAACAATGACAGATTAAGACTGTAAGAATATATGTTTATAAATGCCTAATACTCCAATCTCATATTTATTCTATCTATTAAGATGGACAAATTCTAAGCATTTACCAATCACTTGACTTGTTTGAAGTGAAGGCAGATACTAAACGTATTCATTTAGGCAATAACAATAAAGCTGAATTTAATATTAACAATAGATAATTAGGAATGTTTTGCTCGTTTTTATTTCACCTCACCAGGTTACAAAAGGAGCTTTCTCAGCAGGTCACTCTTCTCAGCTACCCTGTCAATGACCATGTCAGAGTCCAATGACATGAGAATGTCCTTTTCAGTGGCCATCAGCATAAACATCTCCAGCTTGTTTGCAGACAGGCTGCTTCGGAGTCTGCTTTTAATGAACTTGAGTGTAGAGAATGTTCTTTCACAGGCAACCTGAGTGAGGGAGAGGGTCAGCAGGTACTTGTATGCCAGCCCAAGGACACGATAGGCATCAGACAGCATGTTGAACCGCCTGAGTATTTGATAGCAGCACAGTGGGCAATTTTTGCAAGAACCACAGCTTTCGGTCACAATTTCACTTTCTTCGTCCCATTCTTCAGATCTGTCCTTTGCTGTTCTGGTCGTGTACTCATCTACATGTGATGTCTTAAGCCTTTCCCACTGTTCAGCAAAACGTTTCAGTTCTGACTGAAGGTTATTAACTGTAGCCCTGCTGTCAAATTTAAGTAGACAGGCGCTGAGGTTCTGAAATGCATTACTTGGAAGAGAAACTGTTCTGACCTGGCTAAACTTCCTGGGGTCCAACCATGCCAAATCGGCAAGAAGAGGGCCATGTATGACAAATCGTCTGTGGATTGCTTCAATAACTGTGTCCAGGATGATGTTGTGCACTTTCACCTCATATGATTTCTCAGCATTGATTTGCAACTCATCTTCAGGCATCTCTCCGGCCATGCCTTTTCTCTTTTTGGCTCTCTTTTTAGGTAGTTCAGCCTCCACTTCCATGTCTGTGTTGTTCTCCCTCTCCTCTAGTTTTTGATTTGTCTGTTTCACAAATGTGTCTGCAGCTGTCTTCACAGTTGGAAAGTCCCTGGCAATACTTTTGAGGCCATCTTGTGTGGCAGTCACCATATGATGGGCAGAGAGAATGTCCATCCCCTTTGACTGGAGGTACTTTGACAGAGGAGTTGTTTGCTCAAACACTCTAAGAAATATCTGTGCTGTTAACACAGTTTCATGCTTCAAGAGACACTCTTTAAAGCCTCGTGCTTTGGCACGAACAGCTGGCTTTTCTTTTTCCCTCTTTTCAATGGCTTCCATCGTCAGCACTACATCAACGAAGAGGCCATCATCTGGTTTTCCAAAATGTCCAAAGATTTTCTGGAGGGCATCATGCTTGGCCCACCACCGTGTCTCACCTATTGGACTGAGGCATCTGTGTCTTGTGTTTTCGGTTTGTTTCTCCCACAGATTAAGCCTGTGATAGGACTCCTTGATGAACACAGCTATGTCATTAAGTAAATTAAAGAGTGATCCACTTTCAATGACACTTTGTGTTGTGTCAGCAATCACAAGATTAAGTATGTGTGCATAGCACCACACATGCACATGAGTTGGAGACTGGGCAGTCATAAGTGCTGAAAAGCCTTTGTACTGGCCCTGCATATTTGAAGCACCATCTGTTGCATTCCCAATGCACATGGCCTTGTCTAGATTCAGATGCTCTAAAACTCCAGAAAGCAAGTTTACAAAGTACTGCCCCGTGGATGCTTCGCACCTCACTATGGAGACAAGCCTCTCCTGCACAGACTCAGTAACATACCTGATGATTACTGAACACTGATCATAACCTGTGATGTCTTGGGTTGTGTCTAGCTGAACAGAAAACATCCCAGCTTTCTGGACATCACTGGCGATGCTCTCTTGAAGGAGATGGCCAAGTGCATCAATCACTGAGTTGACAGTTGTTTTGGAGAGTAGGGTGATGAGAGATCCTCTACCTCTTGATCCACTGGTCTGATGCAACTTCTTGCTTTTTTCAATGCAGTCATTCAAATGTTCTCCAAGGCACATATCATACTTGCCTAATAACACAATCAGTTCCAGAAAGTTACCATGATCGATGGTGTTATCACCTAAAGTGTATGCAGCCTCATTCTCCACATGCCTATAGCTGAGTCCCCTCTTCCCAAGTACTTTGATCACATCCACTATACGCTCTAAAACTTGCCGTCTCTTTTTCACTTGTGCTCTGTGAGCTGACAACTGACTGCCAGCAAACAAGCTCCTGATGTTGCCTTTTGAGCACCTTAAGAAAAAAGCTTCAGCACAGGTCTGGTGTGTATTGCTCTTTTCATGCTCCTCTGTGCGCAGATGTATATGTCGCCAGTCACTCATGCCTGTTATAAATGTGCTGGTGTCAGTCAGCCTTGCAAATGCCAGACACACAAAGCAGAACAATAAATGGTGTTCTTTGCAATAAGTAAGCCACTTCCTGTTGGTGCCATCTTTACAGCTGAACACCCTCATCACAACTGCACTGCTACTGTTCTGCTGTGGGTGGTAATCTAAGAAGGCCTGTAATATGGCAGGTTCAGGGCGAGCAAAGTCATCGATGCCCTGGCTCTCTCTCTCCTGCTCTTCCATCTCTCTCTCCTGCTCTTCCATCTCACTCTCTTGCTCCATCTCTCTCTCTTGCTCTTCCATCTCTCTCTCTTGCTCTTCCATCTCTCTCTCCTGCTCTTCCATCTCTCTCTTGCTCTTCCATCTCTCTCTCCTGCTCTTCCATCTCTCTCTCTTGCTCCATCTCTCTCTCTTGCTCTTCCATCTCTCTCTCTTGCTCTTCCATCTCTCTCTCCTGCTCTTCCATCTCTCTCTCCTGCTCTTCCATCTCTCTCTCCTGCTCTTCCATCTCTCTCTCTTGCTCTTCCATCTCTCTCTCTTGCACTTCCATCTCTCTCTCTTGCTCTTCCATCTCTCTCTCCTGCTCTTCCATCTCTCTCTCTTGCTCCATCTCTCTCTCTTGCTCTTCCATCTCTCTCTCCTGCTCTTCCATCTCTCTCTCCTGCTCTTCCATCTCTCTCTCCTGCTCTTCCATCTCTCTCTGCTGCTCTTCTGTCTCCTCTGTCACAGACTTCTCCACTTTTGATGATAAATCAGCTGGTGCAACATGTAAGGATTGGCACAATTTGTTAAGATTTTGAGAAATTTGAGAAACTAACCTTAAGCATAAAATAAAATTTACTATCAGTAACTTCATAGCACCCGCCCAGCAGTATATAAACTCCGTCATGCTAGTTACGCTGTACGAGTTATTAACCTGTGCAGTTAATAAAAGGACAGGTAATGTTTGTCGCGCTGTTGCACACACAGCACGCTCGTTTGTTTCAGTTTGTCAGTAGCAACAAGACAGCTTACCAACGTGTACGTAATAAGCTAATACTCCTGGGTGCTACACACTACAGTGCACGCTGTGCACCTACTTACTGGTTGTGTGGCATCAGTCTGTGTCTCTGAGTTAACTTGTGTTTCTCCTACAGCTCCGGACCGCAACAAATGCGCGTGCTCTTTGTGAGCTCGTTCCCGGCTCGTAACCACCGCGTTCTGCTGTCAAGGGTGATCATTGGTTAAATGTGATCATGTGACTGATGCAAGCCAGATCCTTTTATTTAGCGAAACTGTGATTAATAGTTAAATATTATTGTTGAGGGGCACAGACAGGACTCCGCACCCACACACACATTAAAAAAATAATAATAATATTTTAAAAAAAAAAGTTGCCTCAACAAAAGGGCACCTTGGGCACCCATCAGGAAAGGGGTGGGTGCTCAAGCCCCTCTAACCCCCCCCCCCCCCCCCCCCCCCCCCCGCACGTGCCTGCTGTTAGGTTAATTGTGCTGATCCTCGGGTTGGGGGATTTGCGTTTGTACTGGAGCGCAAAATTCAATCCAATGGAAGATGGACAACAAAAGTTCAAAGCCATCAGGTGCTCAGGTTAGAAAAAAGAGAAAAGATGCAGGTAAGCAGACGTGTGATTGGATAATGGCAGGTCATCCTGAACCAGTCAGACTAAACTCCAAACAATACATTATGTTACAGATTTTAATATTAATTAGTCATTGTTACTTGTTGATTTGTCCTTTTCTCATTGTGTGACGAATTATGACGACTGTTTGGTAGCTGTTATTGTCTCTCTCTCTCTCTTCATGTGTGTTTCTCTGGTGAAACAATAGTTTTGTGTTAATGTTAGGGCTGCACGATTTTGCATAAAATGAGAATCACGATTTTTTGGCTTAGAATTGAGATCATGATTCTCTCATAACAACAAATAAACATAAAACAACAAATGTCTCACGTTTTGTTGTTGCAGCAAAATGTTGTCCTGCTTGAAATTCCGTCACCACCGTTGCTCGACGCTGCGTGTACAGAGCAGGTAGTGCAACAATAGAAAAATAGTTGCGGGACGGCACTGTGTAGCGTTTGTCTCTAGGGTGTTGATCGTTTTCCTAAATCCCTCGTTTTGCACAGTGTTGATGGAGCCATATCTTTGGTCAGGTGATAAGTGATAGCCTCCGTAATGTCTTTGTGCCTGCGGGAGTTCGACGTGTATAGGGAAGCGCTGTATAAGGTTCCCGTTATTGATGTTTGGGTGGTTGACCGGGACGGATTTTCTCCTGTCACTTTCTCGTCATCCCTGACGTGCTCTCCGTTGTTTTTTCCCTGCTAATTTTAGCATCACACGGCACAGCTTCTGTATCACGTGGTATAAGGCTCCGCCCTTGTCATTTGTTGAGCAGGAAGAGTGAGCACTTGTTTTCATGCAGATTATGTCCCGGATCAAAATGTGAAGGTTTACAAATCACCACTTCTTTAGTTAATATCATTTCAGTCTCAGACAATCTCGTTTCTCTTACAGAGGTTGAATGCACCTTCTGCGGATGGCGGTACCACACAGTGTGCGTGGACTTCCCCTGCACAGAAGGCAACTACAAATGCTGTGAATGCTAAATAAACAGAAACAAATGATCCCTGTTGTCTTTGCTTGATGATTGGTTTGAGTCTTGACAGTCCACATTGCTGGCGTTGCATCTTTCAATGCCAGCAATGGCAGGTATCAGTGCTCAAACCTTTTGTGTTTGTTTCCAACAAGTTGCCCACCTCGGGAAACAAAAATGTGTTCTTTTACTTGTCAGATGAACATATGAGACACTTTGACTCTTCAGTGCAGTGTGGAGCCTAACAAAGATCTGTTTTGTGTCCCAGCTGATCAGCAGGAGGAGGAGAGTCTGACGGAGAGGCAGAGGAACATTTTCAGCTACTTGGACTCAGCTCAGCCACTACAGAGGAAACAATGAGCTCAACACAGAAGGTGACAGACAGAGCAGGACCATATGACCAAAGATATTTATCACCATATACATCTGAACATTTGCCATAACGATGTAGCTGAGGATAGAATTGACACCAGACAAAATACTTTACAGCTGCACAACTTTATTAAAAACCCATCAATGTATTTTCACTGAAACAAGCAGCTGTTGTTTATGTGCATTAAAGTTATATAAAAATGTAACAGTGCAAATGCAAATTCCTCGCTGACAGTTTAACCAAAAGGCGTTTCCAGTGGAAACTGGCCGACACATCCTGAGCATAACCATGTATAATATCCACTAAACTTCAGAAGAGGTTATACAGTCGTGGCCAAAAGGTTTGAGAATTGCATAAATATTGGAACCTGGAGAAGTTGCTTCTTAAGTTTTTATAATAGCATTTTGCCTGCACTCCAGAATGTTATGAGGAGTGATCAGATGAACTGCATCGTCCTTCTTTGCCATGAAAACGAACTTAATCCCCAAAAAGCCTTACCACTGCATTTCATTGCTGTCATCAAAGGACCTGCTGAGACCATTTCAGTGATCGTCTTCTTAACTCAGGTGAGAATGTTGGCGAGCACGAGGCTGGAGATCATCATGGCTGTATCCCGATTCAGGTTCTGCAGCTTTAAAGTCCTCAAGGGCCGCGTACTCAAAGACCGCTAAGGCCGAAGTGCGAGGCTCGTAGGCTCGTGAAATGGGACGTCTAGCCTCCGTCGCGCTGCCCAGGTTGCCTAGCAACCATGATACTAACAGCTGGAAACGTTTCATACAGCTTTGTTTGACAGAAATGAAGGCGAACATATTTAGTTCATTTGTTTCTACATGAGCTCTGTGTGATTTGATGAGTATCTGAGGCTGAGACCACAGGACTGTGAAACATGATTGTTGGGCTTCATTTCTGTGCTGAACAGTCGTTTAAGATTAGCTGTAAATAACAATTAGCTGATGTTGTTCATGAGACTAAAGTCATCTCACTGTGGTAATGTAAATATAATATGGCCAATATTATAGTTATCATATTAATCACTTCACTCACAGACAAGTATCTGTGACAGTGTGTATACAGATGTATCATATATAAGAGACAAATATTGTTTATTTAATATGTTGGTACTAAATGTGGCTCAATGCTTACATATATGTGTAAAAAGCAAATGTAGGAGCTGTGATAACTGTGTCTGATAGAATGAAGAGTCGACTGATATATGAAATATTCCTTTATTGGGTGAGAAAATCAGACCATGTCATAACTGCTGTAAGTCACACAGAATAGATATCAGAGCCTTAAACAGGCTGACTTCTGCTAAATGGGTCAAACTGGGCAGAAAGTCTAAAAACACATAACATCCTTATAGAATATGATGTAACACTATAGATCAACTTAGCTCAGAATATATAAAGCATATAAACAGTTACAGCAATATGATGCAACAAACACAGCAGCTGCTGATCCAAAATACTCAAAGCTTCATAGAACTGAAACCAACATTTATTTTTAGCTCCATCCTGCTGCTGATACATACTTTAGGTTTTTGAACATTAAACTTGTTGCTGCCTTTCATAGTGTGTAACTTGAAGGCCCTGAGTACTTTCTCCCACACTGAAAACACTGGGATGATCACATTATTTGAACATTACCTAATAAGACTGATTCAGCACAGACAGTTATGTTAAACTTTCCTAGCAGTCCTTCACAAACAGGGAACAGTCTGTCTATTCTCTCCATCTGTCAGCTGCTGCTGGCTCTTCCTCCTCCTCTTCCTCATACACTGCTGAGTTTGTCCTGGTGGATCATCAGGGCTGCAAAGCCTCACAGATGATGTGCAGCAGTGGGTCCCTCAGTCTGTCCTCACTCTGGACACTTGCAGTCGTCACACATGGAAATCAAATGTGTGATAAGCTGCAGGATTCAAACACAAGTGTAACTTATAAACACATGTTCATACTTTTATTCCACAATCAGAGAGAAAGAAACAGAGAGAGAGTGCAGGACAGACACAGGTGACAGTCTCAGGTGTACACACTGCTACACAACAGCACCAGAGAAGCAGGATTTAGTGTTTGTGTTATTACGAGTGTAAACAAGAAGAGTTCCAGATGGTGCAGTGGACACATGTGTGACTGCTGTGATTAAAGCATCTTTCTTTCAGCTTAACGAGTGAACCGTCAGCTCGTTCAAACACACGTTAAAGTGCGTTTGGCTCGACACCACCGAACAGAGGCAGCAATATAACACAGCTAACATTAACAGTGCAGTGGATCCTGCTTGTGCCGTGATGTTCAGGACTGCAAACCGAGCAGCATCACTGACTTTCAGCTTGTTGTGTTTGTGGATATATGACTGACTTTAATTATCCACAAAATCATCACATTCTCTGTCAGATTAAGGTCGACTATTGAACGGCGTATATTTTAAAGGCTTTAAAACCAAGTTAACGCTGAAAGTACAAACATCACTAATGTCACATAACTCTGCCGACAAGGCATAGCTATGGCTATGAAATGCTCTTTGTGTATCACTTCTTCATTATGAAAGATGTCATTAATGCACTAGTAATGTCTCATCTGGAGTATTGTTCAATCATTTGGTCAGCAGCTAATAAGACAGATCTTAACAGACTTCAGTTAGTCCAGAATAAGGCGTCCAGATTAGTGTGAAGATGTTCATACTATACTAATATTGATAAAAATGCATAATAACCTTTCTTGGCTTCCTGTACAGGCTAAAATATTCTATGGCTTACTTGTAGTTCTAAAGAAAGCAATTCTGTTAAACACACCACATTTATTCTGCTCAGCTGCAGTATCCAGATGAAATACATCATCATATTACACAGTTTTCAACAAACTGCAATTTAGTAAATGCTCGAGTTAAAAGTAACGTTTTGTAAAACTGTTACATTTAGAGCAACTTTTAAGTGGAATAAGTTGCCTTAAAAAATTAGAGAATTATTCAAAACTTCAATGAACACTTAAAAGCCGATTTACAGAGCTTTTAGTTGTTGTAAATATTGTAAGACATGATTTGTTTTTGAAATTTGTGTAATGTGCCTCAATGTTATTGATATTATTATTATTATTATTATTATTGATTGCTTATATTTGAACAATTGTGAAACTTCACTGTGGATGTAAGAGTGAAATTATGTGGATATCTTGAATCCACTTTATTGTGTAATATTTTATGTGAGTATTTGACGGAAGACGAGCAACATCTGTTGTGGAAGCTAACGGGGTTCCTTTAGAATAAACAAACATAGGATTTATTATCACTGAATAATTCTGTATAAATCTATACAAATTATAGAAATATGTAATAGGAAACAACAAAATAATCTAAATTATAAAATAGTGTGTGTGTGTGTGTGTGTGTGTGTGTGTGTGTGTGTGTGTGTGTGTGTGTGTGTGTGTGTGTGTGCATGATTTTAGTGTTTGAACAGTCATGAATTATCTTTAACAGCAGGTTGGATGTAATGTGTTAGAACTACCAGCAGGTGGGGATAAGAGACCTTTAAGGTGTTTGGTGCCACGCTCCACCTTCAGGTTTAAAACTAGTGTTAATGGAGTTTGAAGGTTGAGTTTGTTCCACGACTGCATTTCACTCACTGCCTCTGTTTGTATCTCTGTCACTGCAGGACCAACATGGAGCCAGAAGTCAGCGCTCTCAGGAGGCCGACAAACCTCACAGAAGAAAGGGAGAGAAAAAACACACCTGTGACGAGTGTGGGAAGGGTTTTACTCTGAGGGCTAAACTAAAACAGCATCAGGTCATCCACACTGGAGAGAGACCGTTCAGCTGTGACTTGTGTGGAAAGTCTTTTTCCTGGAAGGGTTACCTAAAAACACACCAACTCATCCACAGTGGAGTTAAAGCGTACAGCTGTGATCAGTGTGGCAGAGCTTTTACTCACAGTAGCAACTTACAGAGGCATCTAGTTACCCACTCTGGAATTAAGGCATACAGCTGTGACATCTGTGGAAAAACTTTCAGCCAGAGAGGGTACCGAAATACACACCTACGCATTCACACCAGACATGATGTGTACTGCTGTGAACAGTGTGGCAAAGAGTTTATAACTCACACAGACTTACAACAACACATGTTTACCCACACTGAGGAGAGGCCTTATCAATGTGACCTGTGTGAGAAGACTTTTAAATCTCCACGTCACCTGAGACGACACCAACAGATCCACACCAGAAAGAGACTCTACAAGTGCAGCTACTGTGAGGTATGTATTTATATTGTTATCTTGTCATTTTAGCCTGACTGTTTGGAACAACTCTGCTCATTAAACTGTGTTAGCATGTTAGCAATTCTACTGCATGGAAAAGCAGCTCTGAGTGATTATTCAGATTTTCCTTTCAGTTATGATTTTAGTATTACTGTAGTATTATGGTGGTAGTATTGTAGTTATTGCAGCCCAGTAAACTGAGTGTGTTAACTGAAACAGTCAAATGTAGTTGGACGTCTGCAGAGATGCTCTTTATTTCAGGCGACGTTCAGGATACAAATGTTGAAGGACTGACTTACACTGTCTTTGTGTCTTTGTTTAGAAGCAGAGCGACACAGATGGATCCAGTTCTCAACCCTGTCATCACTGTGGTGGTGGGAAAGACTTTCATTGTGACCTCTGTGGAAAAACTTTCAGTCAGCAAATTACCCTAAAAGTACATCAACGTAGACACACTGGAGACAAACTGAAATACTGCAAAGAATGTGGGAGAAGCTTCACCACAACAAGTGAGTTAAAACAACATGAACTGATTCACAGTGGGGTTAAAAAGCACCTCTGTGATCAGTGTGGGTCATCCTTCACCACTGCAAGGGACCTTAAATTACACAAACGAGTCCACACAGGAGAGAAACCACACAAGTGCAGACACTGTGAGAGAAGCTTCTCACAGTCAGGTAATCGTAACATTCATGAACGTACACACATGGAAGGAAACTACAGCTGTGACCAGTGTGACAAGAGCTTCAGGAATCTCAGTTCATACTCTGCACACAAACGATCCCACGTTACTAATAAACTGTTTCACTGTTACCAATGTGCCCAAACATTCACCTCATTGTCTGCTCTGTGCAAACATCAGCGCGATCACTCAGGGCTGAAATCACTCCCATCACTGGATCACAGTGAATCTGAAGACACAGAAAGATCCTCTGGTTTCTGTGTCAGACTCAAAAAGCTTGAGATCAGGCTCCACAGAGTTCAGATAGAATCATTTAAACTTGTGTTGAACTGAACTGGTTGCTGGGATGAACTTCTACATAATACAGATCTACATGGGATCTTCTTTTCTGTTGTTTTACTGAGTCAGTTTTGTCCTTTTTTCTCTGTCCTGGTTTTGCTTGTCTGTAAATGATTGAAACTCAGTCAAATAGTTCATTGTTCTCCAGCAAAACGTTTTGGAAACTCATGTTTAACCTTTAAAACTCTGACATGTTTTAGCACACAAGGCTTCATCGGGGAGTTCACTCATGATTGGACCATGAGAACAAAGGTTTTTAGTTCTTTCAAAGAGAGTCTTGGAGATGTTTGATGTTTCTGTTTTTCTGAAACCACCTGAAAGAAAAACTATTTTTCTTGCTTTATGTAGTGTGGAAGTTTTTAATGTTTCTTCATCTGTGATGTTCTTGAATGTGTTCACGTGAAGATGGTACAAATAAACTGTCCTTTCAGCTTTAGCTCCTAATTTATTCATTATTTATGGATGTAGCACAGCAGCCGTCTCTTGATTAACACATGGAGGGCTCGGGATCTGATGGTGTCGTCTCCCTAATTTGCCCACTCAGTAAATCTCACTCATGGCCAAGAAATTGAAATAAACCTTGTTTCCCTGCTGGATAGTGATCCACTGTAACTCTGCTCCTCCTTCCTGTTTAGGATTTCTGTGGCTGAAGTAAAATTCCCTCCATCCATCACTTATCCCAGCTAACCCAAAGTGAAATAAAGTTTTGCTCGTCTTAAAAAAGCATTACAATAATGGGCATTACCAATGCAAACTGAATGATACAGAAGATGAAAGAAGAGACTTTGATCAGTTAATAAAGCTCATGATCTGGATTCATTGTGGCTGCTACACAGATACTTCTGGGTCACTTCTCTCAGTTAGGAACCTTCCTCACCAAACTGACTGTTGGACCACACCCCTGGTTTCATGAGAAATTGTTTCAGCCATGATTTCTCTTCCTGTATTTCAGAGTAAAGACTGAAGTGACAAATGGAAGCATGTTTAAAAAACACAATGTGAGAGAGACGTTGAGGTCCTTAGAAGTTACCCTGGGTTTTTCTGTCACCCTGCTAGATGTTACACACCTTGTTATTGGACTGATTTCTACTGCTGGACTACTCCTGCGGAGAGTAACAATACTCTTACTAATTAGCTCCCTTTCACACCTTTGGGGATATTTATTTTTGTGTTTGCAGCGCTGTGAGCCAGAACAGCGAGAGAAAAATCTGCAACAGCGACGAGCCGAATGCTTACGTGAATCGCAGCAGCTGCACATGTGCTACGCTGAATTAGAGGATATCTTTGCTCTGGATTTCTATTTCTACTTTTTCATTTCTATATGATTCTTCTTGCATCTAAACAAAGATGATTCAATTTGCTAAATGTTGATGGCTCTTCGTGCTCAGGTGTAAATGAGACGTAATATTTGCTCTTGGTTTGGTTCTCCTGTACAGAACCTTGCAGTACAACAGAAACCTAAAAACATTATTTGTAGTTGTTATTCTTAGTTGTTCTGCTGCCTAAATACCACAGGGTCTGATTATGAAGTTATTGAGCTGCACATACTTTACGACCTGCTTAAGTTCGAGGTCACAGCGTATGTAGAGCAGCTGGAACATAATGAAGTCTACAAGGTTAAAGTTTTCTCTTCAGTTATTGTTCTTTCTGCTGCTTGGTTTGATGGATCTGAGAGCTTTTGTTTTTATTATTGTTATTATAATTATCATTAATATTTTACTCTCTAGAAGCTTTAAAATAGTGTTTGTGTTTGAAAAAATTGATTTAAGAATTGAACAGAAACATCTGTCCTTCTGAAAATCGCCCAAAGGCACGGAGACAAAGTCAAAGGATGCAACCTGTAACTTTCTCTTCCTTCATGTCAGGACCATCATCCATGATTTATATAAAATGCATATAGCAACAGTAGCACTTTAGTTTGGACTTTATGATTTCTGTAACTGGAAAATATTATTTTGTTTAAAGACAGAAGTGACCGCATAGTTGCAACATCAAAGGGAAATATTAATTAATTAGCATCAAGTATATTTGTTGCTTAAGCGTTTGCACTATAACTTAAGTAGGATTATAACTTTTAAGGAAGGAAAGATTTCAGATATTCAGTTCACTGTTTCAGTTATTTTATATGAAATTAAAACATTTACGTTGGTCAAATATGATGCTCTAAATCAAATAAAAGTTTGAAAATAAATGATGTATTTTTAAATGCTGCAACAAATGTTCACAAAAAGTAACTATAATTAAAACCAGTTAAACAAAATCAAATGTTTGAATCATGCTTAACCAAATGCCAGGCTGGAGAGCTGAACCTAAAGTATACGTAGAAAGATTTCAACATGTGAGCAGTTTTTAATGTTTTTATCACATATAAATGTCACAGCAGTGGGTCCTGGCCCAATGCTTTGTGTTTTTGGTTTTCTTTGACTCTTGTTTTTCTTGGTTTTTGTTCTTCTTATTTATCAGGCTCTCAGTAATCTTAGTTCTCCCTCCCTCAGTGTTCATTTCAGCCTGTGTTTAGTTTCTGTTCCCGTGTCCCACGTTTCATCGTTTCATGTCGAGTCAGCCCTGTCTCTCTGTTTCCTGTGTCTCCCCAGTCAGCCCCGCCTCCCTCGGGCACTCATGTGTGATACAGAGTAATAAACTTAAATACTTATTTTCCACCCTGATTTACGAATAAATTCTTTACAAATCCTACCATGTGAATTCATGGATTTTTTTTTTTCACATTCTGTCTCTCACAGTTGAAGTGTACCTCTGGTGCAAATTACTGACCTCTGTCATCATTTTAAGTGGGGGAACTTGCACAATCGGTGGCTGACTAAATACTTTTTTGCCCCACTGTACAGCTGATTATGATGCATGTTTTACTATTGCTATGTTCACATCATCTGCTTGGCTTTATTACTGAAAGCCTGGAGATCCTCTGACGTGTGCATGGCTGATGTGAAGTATGATTAGTCCTACATGACATCAACAACAGAGGCAATGAAAGCTTTGTTGTTAACAGGTTGTAGGTAAAGTCAAATGTCTACTTCTACACTTGTGTTGGGTAAAGTTCTTCTCACTGCAGCAGATTTATATCTGTGCTTTCACAGGGCGTGATGTGGAGCTCAGCGCTGAGGTGCAGGTCTCCTTGGAGACGGCATCCTGGCTGAAATATTATCATGCTTCCAAAACATTTCAGCTTTTATTTTGAAAGAAACAAGACTTGAAAACGAATCCCCTTCTTCCTCTTGGTCTTTGTTCTTCAGAGGAGTGTCACCTGGACAAACTCAGGGCTGTTCTAGAGCCTTTCTTATTATTTGACTCCATAGAAATAAAACTGAATGGAATCAAACAAAAACTCCCAAACAGCTAAAACACTTTGCTTTATTCTCTTTTTTAACAAATACGTTGAAGTCCATCCATAACAACACAGCTGAGATCTCCTTTGTAATCAAGTGTTTACATCCTTTGTACAGATCTGCATACAAAACAATCATTTACGTCCCACAGAAGTCTAGTTACACGTAACTATACAAGAACTGGTGAATGACAGAAACATGAGACACATGATCACAGGTGATAACAAAAAGAGAAAGAATTCATGTGTTAGTGATGTTTTTCAGCCCTGATGGCTCATGTTGGAGAAACAAGCTGAGGTACGTGGAAAGTTCACACACACAAGTGGGCGTGAGCGCACACACAGAGAGAAACACAACTGAAGCATCTGTTTGCTGTTTCTGCTTTCATCATCTCTGCTGCTGTGTCAGGCTGGGGTCTCTCAGTGACGTGGTTGAGGTGAAGTATGACGAGTATCCCTGATTCAGTCCATCGAGACAAAGGGCAAAGAAAGCTGTTGTTAACAAACTCTATGGTGATGTGGCATTTAGCTCTGACTCTACGCTCTGCTGAATCCTTTGAACCTGCTGATCAGTAAAGCTCTACGTGCTGCAGCAGATTGACCTCATCTGTGTTCACAGGTGTGGACCTCAGCGCTGAGGTGCAGGAGACTTTCATTCGGTTCTCCCTGCAAACAGCATCCAGCCTGGAAATACTGTCATCTTTCCCACAAATGGTGCTCTTATCTCAGAGAAGAAGTCTGATGTAAATAACTGCAATCAACAGTGATGTTCTGCACAGATCACTTTTCCATTTTGCTCTCTAGATGAGTCCCAGCTGCCTGACCTTGTGTCCAGGTGATCGTCTCACTGAGGAGCTTTTGTTCTGAAAATCTCACGTCCATCACCTGTTTCCTTTTTACTATCTCTGCTCTTTCTTTATTCACAATGCTCATAATATCACACAATTATATTCATCACCTGCATGTTTTTATCCAGCTGCTGTTAGAACCAAACAAATAAAAAGGATGAAAAGCCTGAAATCCTTTGATTTATTACATTTGAAACAAATATGAGAGCATCCCTAACAGCACAGCTGAGACCTTTGTTTTAATCAAGCCTTTGTATCGACACACTTGTAAAGATTCATATACAAAACATAATAGAATAAATCAATATAAAATACACATAATCACAAAAATGCAGCCATGTTGTGAGTTTGCATCTAAAACATGCATATTTCCCTTTGTACAGGCAGATTTACAGCAGACAAAGCAACACGCTGATCGACTTTGACCGCTGCAAAAACAAAATACCCACCAAGTCTGAAGTCGATCAGAGGAACTGTTGACAGACTGACAGACATACAGATGCTTGATTCATTAGTGCGATTAAATGTTCTTCTTTAGCAGCATCACTTCATGTGTTTGTGTTCCAGGAATAAAGGTCTGTTTAAACTGGACGTCTCCTCAGCATCACTCGTGCTGTCATGGTTTCAAAGCTGTGCAGAAAGAATCTGAGGGATGATACAGAGGTGACCAAAGTTACAAACATCCAGCTGTGCTGCAAATGTTTGCAGAGCTCCAAACTCTTTGGCTTTCTGCAGAGCAAGTATGGAAGAAGCACCTGAGCTAACTTCAGTTTAGACGATATGAGGAAAAATGCTGCTTCCCAAAGTTTCCTACAAGTATCCAGTTTATATTTAGAGAAGCGAAGGCTCTTTATCCTGACAACTACTCCCTGGTGGATCCCTGTCCTTTGACAGCAGCAAAGACTGTGTATCAGTATCATCAAAGCCACTTCAATAACCAGTGTCTAAAGCTCTCTAGCAGATGGACTTCAGTGGCAGCAGCCTCTGTCTGCTGTGTACAGAAGGTTCTCTGATGAAGCACACAGCAGATGCTGCACTACAACAGCAGCAGCAGCTCAGCTTCAGTTTGCTTCGACGCCCTTTTTGACCTGTGAAACAGCAGAAAATGAAACACTTCAACACCCGTTTGTTAGCGTGAGCTATTCTGCTGTTTTTCATCATTTCACAGGTGAAATAAAATCACATTTACTTCCTGTAGGAGTGATCGTGTCCAGCCTGACTGAGACCATGTGCTCCATCCTGCACAGGTAATAAACCTCTGACATGAAGGGCTGTCAAGTAGTTTTAGACAAATGGGGGTAAAAGAGACGTTAAAAGCTTAAAGAGAAACTACATTTTCTAAGAACTGTCTGACGTTCACCTCTCACACAGTGGATACGATTCTGCCGCTGCAGGAATAATCTTTGTGCTTATGAAACTGTCCATGTGTTTGCAGAAAATGTCACATGTTCAAAGCCATCCCAGCACCTGGGGTTTGTATAAGTGCAGCTGTTGGTGGGGAGATAGTCTCACTCTTCTATATAAAGAGTCAGCAGGCAGCAGATCTTCATCTGTGATCTCCTCCATCATCACGTCTTCACTCTTCAGCAGCTATGGCTTCACTTCGTGCCCTTCTGGGAGTGGTGCTGTGCTCCTCATGGGTTCTGCTTCTGCCTCAGGCGGACTTTGATTTACAGAGTCATCCATAATATTTTTTATTTTTTATTTTACTGCCCATCTATTTTCATACAAATGTCTCCGTCTTATGGAAAAGGGGTGGAGCTTATCCAACGAGGACAGGCAGGGCCCCCCCAGACAGTTTAGCAGTCTATACAGGAGGCCGACCTTTGCAACATGTACTTCTATAATGACTTCACCATTTAGGTTATTTGGTTATGTTTCACCCTGGATTTTGTGTGATAATATTTATTTTGTCCACTGATTTAAAAACAACAAACTATATGAATATAAAACAGAGTGAACAACAAAACATCAGCTTTGGAAACTTTGATGTAAAATTCTGCAGTTGTTTTCTCAGATATAGCATAAATCAAACTAACATACATCAGTGTGTTATTAATGTGCACACACACACACACACACACACACACACACACACACACACACACACACACACACGTGTTACAATAAACAGCTCTTATGCTTCTGTATGATTCTCAGTGCTTTCCATTTGCGTGTCCACAGGTTGCTGTAAGTGGTGCTTGACTGCAGTTTGCTCTCATTTCAAGTGGTTTGCTGTCACAAAGCCAACAGGAAGTCCGGCCATGGTTGAGCCAACTGAAGATGGGTTGAAGGTGGCGTCCTCGTTTCCTCTGTGAGCGCGAGAGGACAGACAAAGCAAACACCGTTTGGACAGCATTAAAATATTTACACTGATGATTAATGTTGTGTCTTTGCACCTGTAGCGATACATGTTGGAAAATGGAGACTTTAGCCACCAAGACTGACGTGCCTGGAAACTTCCCTGTGAGTACGCCCACAAAGACAGGAAACAGTTTAGCCACCGCGGTTAATCCTCCATCATCATCATCCAGTATTTTTCACATCTTTTCTTCTGCTGTTTCCCTTGTTGTCAGTCACGGGGTTTGTGACTGAAATGCGTGTGGTCGACGGGAAGCCTGACGAGTACGGCCTGAATCATTCCATCAACACCGGACGGAGTGAAACCTTTGTTGAAAACAGATTATATGGTAACGTTGCATTTAGCTTCAGTAAACTGTGAAGTTACAGCAGCAGATTTACATCACGTGGCTTCACAGGAAGTAGTCTGGACCTCAGCGCTGAGGTTCAAGCAGCTCTGCTTGCAGACGGCATCCTTCCTGAAAATGTTCTTCATCTTCCTCAAACCAGAACTTTTACATTGGTGCTGAAGTTCTATATAAAAACAGCCTGAAATACAAAGTGATGTTGTGCACTCTTTACCTCACACTTTCCATGTTTCCTTCTACAGAGGAGTGTCCGCCTGAGTGTTTTGTCTGATCTGTTGTTGATCGTCTCATTGACACTGCATGCAGATCTGACACCAGGGCTGGACTGGGACAAAAAATGGTCCCGGGCATTTTGACTGGAGACCGGCCCCCCAGGTATTAAAGGAAAAACCATAAAGCCTTTGAATGAAAACAAACGCTGTTGTCACAGTGATGGACGCTGTCTTGTTGGTATACATGCATCAGTCTAATAAACTTAAACCTGCACCATCCTCCCTGTCCTGGTATTCTAAACAGGAAGTAGACTGTTGGTCGAGTTAACCTCCTGAACATCTACAACACACGGTGGAAACCTGACATTAAGACAGAGACTAGAGGTGAGACATGATCATTGCTGATTACTGATGACAGATTTAGATATATTTTCATAAACCTTTCATTTGCCACATCAATAAACAGCACGGCAGGGCAAAATATGTTTTCTAACATGGCAACCTTTAAAAAGTGAAAGGAGACAGAAAGACAGCTGAGAAAGAATCAAACGGACTTTTTGATGCATTTTACACACAGTACTGGTGCAGAATCTAGAAAATGTGGGAAACACTGGCATCATATGCAGTACTTACTTCTGAAGAAATTATGATGGGACCCTAAAAAATGACTATGTACAATAATGGATTTCTATACATTTTACATCAGATGAAAACGTTTGTTGTAAGATTCAGATAATTATTTATTAAAAGTGAGACATTTTAAATGAGAACAAGAAAGAAAAGTATTTCTTTGTGCCCCCCTCTCCCTGTTAATGCCCTACCTGCCCCCCTGGCAACACTTTGCTAGACCCGCCCCTGCACAGTTACCAGCTACACAAAAAAGGATCCTGGTGTTATTTGTCTCTCAGAAACAGTTCATAACTTCAACTCATTTTTGTTTTGTCATGTTTTGTTCTTTACATTGTCTTTCTTCTATATAATTGTTAAACATTTAATAAATATGTCTACAAAAAGATTTTAAAAATCAGACATTTCACACAGACACCCAAATGATTTCTGACTGATGAAGGGGGCTGAAGGTGCCCTGCTCTTGCCCAGCTTCTGCTGCTCTCTCCCTGCTCACTGTCAGCAGCTGGCAGCCTCGGTCCTGCCTGAGACTCTTCATCTATCAGTGCCAAAGAATATGGGAAATAGCAACGCACAACATGCACATTACAAAACAAGCACATGAATCAGCATTACATTCATTAGTGAAGTGCTGACGTTCGTTCCTAAACTTTGGGCCTTAACATCACTGTGAACTAATATTTGCTTTGCTTCTAAACCAGTGAAGCAGCGAGGGGCTTTCTGAGGTTCCTGCTCGTAAATGCCCAAAATGAGTCGAGTATTTCTGCAACTACAAACTCTGCTTTCATCAGAGGTGTAAATATTACAGCACTGTGTCAGAGTCACTGAGGCTGGAACACAGAAAAAGGAAGTAGATGTATTTATTTTTAGACTTTATTGCCTGGAACCACTTTAAAAATACGCTTTGGGTCACAATTAACTGCAGAAAACCAGGAATCCACATATGAACATTATCTGTGCAGAGATTTATGCTTCTGAAGGTAAACAGTGAAAACTTGCAGCACTAAATGCACAGATAGCCAGGCGTTTCACATTTTGGGACCATCTGCCAGTTTTCATTTCTTAGGTATTGAAGAGCAGAAATGATTGAATTTTATTTACATGCTTAAAAATGTTTGCTTTTGAATATTATTTGAAGAATTACCCACACACTCAGGCACTGTGGGCCTGTTTCCCTTTGCACAACCGAGTGTTGGAAACGGGCCTTTTCTCTTTAAACTCTGAGGGGCTGTAACTTTGGCTTCTATTGGCAGATTTGCATGATTGACCCTCTTTTTAAAATAGTTTTAGCCAAGAGAATCAAGCTAACATCACTGTTTTTACGTCAGCTCACGTCACACGAGCTGTTTCAAGAAAAGTCCTCCTGTCACACAGCAATGCCTACATGAATCACACCACTCTGCTTAAATAATAATAATAATGTTTAGTGAAGCAGGTGAAGCAAAGGGCTGCTTTTAATAGGCTGGGAGACCCAGGTGTGCTGCTTTAGCTGCTGAGCCTCTCATGCTAGCCTCCATCTATAAGCTGGGATCACAGGAGCACTGCAGTCCTGACTAGATCAAGGATTGTTATTCATGCAGGTGACAAAAGTTTACATTCACAGAGTCATAGGATTGAGCCTGGTTTGAAAAGCAGCTGTTTAATGCAGCTGCTTAGAGTTCACACACAGTAGAAGAATCAGACTTGAGTCACATTTCAAACACTGGAAAAATACTCAGCAAGTAACAATGAAAACAGCACAGACTCAGTATATCCTGTTCAGTCCTGTGTTTGATATGAATGTGCTGTTCAGAGAGGATCTCATGTCCTCTTTTACAAAGCCTTTGTTTCATGATGTTTGTGTATAAATGAATGTAGGTGTGTTTCTAAGTGTGAAGGAGCCCTGGGAGAAAAGACTGAAGCTTGTGCCAAAGAACAAACAGGAAAGAAAGATCAGCATTAATGAAGACGAGCACAGAAGGAGCCCAAGCACGTGTTGCTTTTTCAGATTTCTCTAAAAGTGTGTGTTCATTTGTTCCATCCTTCACAACAAACAACAGCTGACAGACACACATGCACTCTGTGTCACTTCACAGGGGCTGATGAAAGTGGACACAGTAAAGGGAGAGCTGGACCTGCTCTACACATCCTGCACTCTGTTAACAGACTTTATTCTGCAGCATCAACAGATAAAAATATATGAAGATATAGAAACGTTTAACATTGTGACTGTTCACATTAGTGAAGCTGTTACTTTGCTGCCAGGTGGGAAAAGAAGCCTAAAGCTGAGTCTGATTAAACATCTGCTGCACCAGAGAGTTTCATGGCCCTGCTTTATCCTGTGCTTGCTGACCACCTCGTCCTGAAACCTCTTCATCATCCTCACAGTTGTGTGAAGAAAGAGGGAAGCAGGTGGAAACCATCTGTGCTGCTGTGTTCACTTGTGTGTGTGCGTCTATGGTCATATCTAATGTGTACCTACAGACAAACACAAACACCTGGCATTGCACAAGAGTCTCTATGGAGCAACCTGCAGATGTCAGAGATGTGATTAGAGGGTAAAGTGGACTAGTGAGAGCATCTATGTTGTTGTTGTCTGCTGGGGGACAGCATCAGCTCCAGAGATGCATCAGGATCAGCAAACTAATCTGCAAGGCTGCAAGTGTCACTGAAGGAGTTTGAGTCAGTGAGGGACTCAAACTCACACAGCTGGTCAAGAAGGCTCAGCAGCTGCTGTATTTCCTGAGGAGGCTGAGGAAATTTGGTATGTTGGCCAAGATCCTCAGCAGGTTCTACAGCTGCACTGTGGAGAGCAGCCTGACAGCTGCATCACTGCATGGTACGGCAGCACTACTGCAAACCGCAAACGCCTGCAGAGAGTGATAACAACTGTGGAGAAGATCATCAGGACCCCGCTGCCCTCTCTGCAGAGCAGCTACCATCACAGAGTCCAGAGGAGAGACACACCTCTGCCCTCGAGACGAAGGTTCAGAAGTGTGAAATGTAGAACATCCAGACTCAACAACTCCATCTTCCCCACTGCTATCAGACTCCTGAACAGCTGACCGACCTCAAACTGCAGTTTGCACATCAGGTCACTTTGCACACTAAGTTCATTTTGCACATTAAACTCCATGTACATCCATGTACATCGACATCTGCAGACCACACGTGTCTTCAGTTACTTATTTGTACTTATTTGCTTTTCTTTCCAAGCTCCTTCGACAACATCATTCATAGAACAACTTCCAGCTTCTTTTGCTCGGCTACAGTTTGGATGGATTTGCATTTAAAGATGCAACAAGACTAAAATGGTTAGGGTCAGGAGGTCAAAGGTCAGAGCTCCTGTGGGTCTGAGGGCGGCCTCACGCTGGAGAAGGATGAAGGAGCCTGACCTGAGCCAGTGTTTGACATGAACACATCAGCACTGCTGTCAGTGAGCCTAACGACAGCCGTTAGCATCATTTCAGTGTTTCAGTCATAAAAACACTTCCTGTCTCTGTGGTGGTTACAGTGACATCATGCAGTTTGTGCTTTGACCTCCAGAGGGCGACAAATCAGCACAGACAGAGAGCTCCATTCAAACTTTGCTGCCATCAGGAATAATTCTTCAAATATAATCATCAGTGTTTGAGCAGTTATGATATCAGGGACAATCTAGACATGTGTGACAATACTGAACATGTCACATGACACACCTCAAACATCATGTGATCCACTCTCAGTCTGCACTTTCATTCATGACTTCAACAGGTTGAAATGAGCTTTGAAGAAACATTCAGTGAAATAAATCTTTCATGGATTCATGTGAGCAGCAGATGAACTTTGTACTAGTGATGGCCCGCTTGAAGCTGGCGCTCCGGAGCATGTGTCGAAAAAAACAACACACTGGTTCAGAAGCACTGTGTCGAGGCTTGCTTCGTTTGGCAAAAGTCACGTGACCAGTGACGTCCGAAGCTTCATTACGCACGTAACTGCTTTGGTACCTGATTCAAACGGATATAAGGAAGTGAATCATCCACGGGATTCGTGGAGTGTGTTGATGGTGACAGAGAGCGAAGAGGTGATCATTCCACTGACAGATATGGAGCCAGCGAGGAAGAGAGGACATTCTGGCGTGTGGGAATATTTTGAGTTGATTTTGCTCAATTCATTTTATCTGCCGAAGTGAAAAACCTGAAATGTCCAAAATCATGTTTTCATAATGTAAATATCATTACAGCATATGACTTTAGGAACACTTCCATGTGAATTAAAGCTGATGAAGACTACAACAATGTATTTGACACTATACGTACATTACATTGCTACAGTTTAGAAAATCATTTTGTTTATTGTTGTTAGGTGATAGTCTGCAGGACCCAGGAATACCTGCATATCTACCAGCTTGCAGTGTGGTTCCTGCACTCCACAGCCTCTTCTGTTCCATGCAAGTGGATTTTCTCCAGGGCAGGAGAAACTATTTCTAAGAAAAGAAACAGACTCAGCCAGCGCACAGTAACACTAATCCTCTTTTTAAATGTAAATAACAAAAGGGCTACCTTACATTGATCATGTTTTTACTTTGCAAGTTCTTGATTAGGGGTGGGTTTTGATTATCGCCTTTCTGATTACAATCCATGCTAAATTGAATAAAGTGACATTGATTCATTACAATCCTGTGTCGATTTGTAAATTAACGTTATTATGCCTGAAACGCCAGCATCTCAGGTTAAACCTCACAACATGTCGTCAAACACCATACAGCTAAAACAGTAACTGGGAGCAGGTTTACGGATTCTGCATACATAACGTGAACACAGAGCGCGGACCCGACGTGTCAGAGTCAGATTTTGATGTGTCGTCGGGTCCGCGCTGTGTTTGCCTCTTTTTTCTTCGCTGGCTTCTGCAGCTGCAGGTTTCATAACTCTCTGTTTACATCTCTAATTAAGTCTCACATGTGTCAGCTTTCTTTTAATAGATACGAAATTATGGATATATACTGTTAAATGATCAGAATTGTAATATTTCTGACTGAGGCAAAACTTTCCAGATTCCAATCAAATTGAATCGGATCCTGTATCAAATCAAAATGATTCTACAAATCAGTGACGATGCAGCCGTACTCAGCTTCCTAAGCATTTTCCCTTTCCAGTTCACAATCAATCCCACCCCTAGGTCAAAAATATGTATAGGACAATTGGTCTAATCTAATATTTTGTATGAACCTGTCCAGCTGTCCAGTGATTAAACGACAAGTAGATGGAGGCAGGACTCCACAGCAGGGGCATACTCCATAATGTGCTGTGCGTTATCATATGTATATTATATATATTGCTCACTTATTGTATTTACCAACATCAAGGAGTTATGAGCAAAGAAAGGCCACCATAGTGCATGTATAAATAGGGAAAGTTTATTGATCAAAATGTATTACGCAAATACGCATTACATTTTTTTCAGCCCCCCAATCGAGAAAACAAAACCAATTACATGTTCAAAGCAACGGAACGGTGGCCCAATATCAGAGAGAACTCCACTCTTGAGTGAGCAGCGATGATTGAGCAGTCCGTTTTATTTTGCAGATTCAAGCTGCTCTTCAAAGTTTTCACCACCAGATGTCACCGGAGAGGACTATGTTGAAAAGCTTCGAGTAATGAACCGTTTTTCAATACAAGCTTCAGTGCTTCGGAAAGCTTCATTTGGCCATCACTACTTTGTACCAACAACATCTTCAATAACAGAGTCTGAATGAAGCTCAGGTGTTGATGCTGCTCACTGATTGGACGCTTGGTTTCAGCTCTGCTCTCAGTCTTTACTGCACAGGTGAAGGTAGAAAGTGTGACTGGATCTATAGACTGGAAACAGAGAAACATGCTGAACATTTGAAGCTTTGCAGCAGAAATGTTCATGTTACAAACACAGCAGAGCTGATCTGGGATCAGTGTGTTCACACCTGCAGCTACAACAAGGTTTCATGTCTCCACACGTCAGCATGTGAACTTTACTCTGACTCAGTCTGAGCAGTCAGACGGCATATTTTTAAAGTTAACACATCAGCACACACAGAGCTGAGCCCCTCCCACCTGTGCTGAGTTTCAGGTGGAGTCCCGCCTCCTTCCAGGAAGCAGCTCACCTGTGTGTCCGTGTTTAGTGTCCAGGTGTGGAGTGGAGCTTGTTGTTGGTGTGTGAAGAAACTGTAAGTTTGCTTTGTTTCCTCCTTTAACAGTTTGTCTTTAGGAACTTTACTGTTTGTTCAGCTCGTGTTTGATTTCTTCACACAACAAACTGTGTGTGTTTGTATTTCCGGTCTCTCCATTAAAGTCAGTGTGTAATGTTTCCTGGCTAACATCAGCTGTGTGCAGCTTAGTTCAGCACAAATCTGCCGCTCCATAGTTCACGGTAACGGACTCACAGCTGGACCAACGAGGCCGAGTGTGTCCGCCACTCTGAGCTACGTTCGTGTTTGTGTACTTGTAGTTTGTACTTTGAGTTCACTCAGAGCCCACAGAGGACGCAGCGTACGTGATGACGTCACAGCCCTTTACCTCCTTTACTGTCACTGTGATTAATATTTACACACGAGACACCTGCAGAGCTCTGACGCTAAGCTAGCACACAGCATGCTAACGCTAAGCTAACGCTAAGCTAACACTAAGAGTTCTTACAGACACGAGTTAAAAAGCTGCTTTTAGTTTGTGATCAGAGTCCAGGACTGAGAGCAGCAGCAGAGCTGATGGATGATGAATTACTGGATGGAAGAAGCTTCTCATTAGCAGTGAATCAGTGTGTGTGCAGTTCTCTGCAAACTCAGCAGCAAGAATTAGTGTGAAGCTTTAACTCTGCTGATCCTCTTTGAATCCTGGATCAGCTGAAATGTTTAAAATGTTGTTCACACGTGTTGGACTGACTGAAGCTTCCAGTCACAGTGAATCAGTGTGTGTCAGTGAATGCATCGTGTGTGCTTCAGGCTCCATCTAGTGGACTGATAGCAGAGCAGCTGATGGCAGCTTCCTCTGCCTCACACTGCTGTCTGACTGCATCCAGCTGACACTGAGATGAAGCAGGAAAGAAGCAGCTGATATTTGGACAGCACACATGATGAAAGGAGGATTTCAGCTGATGTGCACATGAATGATTTGTGTTTCCTCTGCAGGTAGAAAGTGTGTGTGAGCTGAATTGAGCAGCATGGATCAGTGTGAGGACAGAGAGGAGGGAGTCCCTCCCTCTAAAAGCACTCTGTGTGGGGAACATGAGAGCCAGACCAAAGCTCAGAGGTGAGATGACCATCTCTAACTGTGCATGACTCTTCTCCATGTCACAGCTCAGCACTCACATCACTGCTGCATCATTATTCACAGGAACCAGCCTGGACCTCCACCCAGCTCTGTGTCCTTACAGAGTGACTGGTCTAAACATGCTGGTATTGAGTTTAAATCAGGCGTGTGTCGTCCTGCAGAGAGGTAATGTGTGTGTAAATGTTGTTGTGACTCAGTGTGTGTGAATAAATCCTCCATCATGTTTAATGTCAGCTCTGTTTCACACACATGTTCATATGTGCAGCGCTGTGTGTTGGAGTGTTTCCACAAACACAGCAGATACTCAGAGATGGTTTTTAGGAAGAGGAGATGTTCTCAAACTCTCTGTCCTGAAACTCTTCACTCAGTCTGATCCCCACTTCCTGCTCCTCAGCAGTGCTGCTGTTTTCATCACCCAGGACAGAAATGAACTGAACTGTTGTTTCCTCATCAGCTTCTTTCTGTCTGCTGAATCTGTAGAGAATCAAAGTGAAACGTGTGAACATGCAGCTGCTAATGATCAGTTTGTTAGATGAACGTGTGAATGTTGCAGTGTGCTGTTAAACAGTAACTGTGACGTGTCCTGATCTGACAGTAGATCATGTTTGTGTTCTTGGTCACATGACACAGGTCAGCTGTTCACACAGAGTTCATCTTTATAGGCTGGACCAGTTTGGAATAATACTGGGAGTAATGGTTCTTATATGGAGCTTTTCTCCTCTGAGCAGTTTGATACTCGCCTCATTCACACATTTATACGAGTGTGTTTCCTCTTTTCCTGTGAGTTTATATATCAATGATATCACACTGTTAGTGGCTCACACACTTTCATTAATCTCACCTTCAGTGTCACACAGACAGGATCTGATGAGCTTCTTGTTCCTATAATGAAGTGACTGATAAAGAAAGCTCCTTTCAAACATGAAGCTGCGATCCAGCTGCTGGTGGCGGCAGCGGCGATCCAGCTGCTGGTGGCGGCAGCGGCGATCCCAGCTGCTGGTGGCGGCAGCGGCGATCCAGCTGCTGGTGGCGGCAGCGGCGATCCAGCTGCTGGTGGCGGCAGGCCGACCTCAGTGATGAATCTGCAGACAGCTGGATCACTGTGACAGATCAGGAGGAGTGCAGGATTCATCCAGAGGAGTTACTACACCTTACTGACTGTGCTGATCTCACAGTGACAGCAAGTTTGTTCCACAGTGTTGATGCTGAAACAGTGAAACACAGTCCTGTGTTTGAACCCTGACCTTTGACCCTGTAACAGTCATTTTGTTGAGTCTGTGTTTCCACAGGCCGCGCTAGTTTAGAGATTTATTCCTCATGAAGAACGAAAAACACGACAGAACATCTTCAACCGGTCTTCAACTCGCTAACGAGGGAAGCTTTGGTCAGAACCAGGCTGTGGATCGGTTTTAAAGGGTTAAAAGTGTTTACGGGAATTTTTAACGGTTCTTTCAGAAGCACATACGTGAGGTCAGACACAGGGAAGCAGCAACACTGACTGAGCACAGCTTTTAGAGGCTAAATTCACATTTTAATAATGAAAGTGGCTTCGTGTGTGTGTCCATGGTTCCTCCACAGAGTGGACCAGCAGAGCTCAGAGGTTCCCAGTGGTCAGTCTGCCCAGCAGCATCAAACACAGCTGGACTCCATATTTATGGTCTGTACATGTACAACAACTACTTTAATATTAATAATAATGCATTTATTTATAGGTCCCTTTCAGAACACCAAGGACTCTGTGGACTAAATGTCCAAAAGAAACAAACTTTGAAATCAGACGGTGCAAATGTGATCACAGGGAAACGTTTTAAACATCGAGGCTTTAAACAGAAACCAAAGTGAAACAGTTTGTAGTCGAGATCAGTGGGAATGAAGCTGAATAACTGTTTCTTCAATAACTTTGAGCAATAAATGACAAATATGATGGAAATTAGCAGCATTAGCACTTACTAATGATGTGAGCTGACACTCGGCTGTATTGAGACGACCACATTAGGTGGTCCTCAACTGTAATGGAAACCAGTGGATCCAGTCCAGTCGTGGCGACCTGTGGTGAGTCGATCTGAGCAGCTACTAATGGAAACAGGGCCATAGATGTGTTTGTGCTTAATAACAGTGAATCACAGGATTTTTACATTACAGTTAAAATCTCATGTTGTTTGTTAAAGTGTGCAGTTCAGGGTGTGTTACTAAAACACTTTCCAAAGACCCAGCCCCCATAAAAAGCAGCCAATCAGCTTCAAAGAGTTACACACCCACACATATCTATCAGGTAAACTCTGGTCTAACACACTTGGATTTAGCTTGAAGAATGTTCCTGTACGAGGACTGAAAATGATTTAATAAGCAGCTAATGTCCAAAGAACAACTTTGACACACCTTCATAAAATCTGCAGAGCAAAGGAAAACCAGCTGAAAGTCTGGCTGCTCTTATGAAAAGTACAGAGAAATTATGGGTCGCTCAACACTTGTGCACAATATAAGAGTTTAAATAAATCTGAAGAATAACTCAAAGTCCTACAATCATACTGATAAAGTCATCTACAGCTAACTATCCAAGTGGATTTGTTTAAGACAGCTCCATCTGCTGGTGGCCCTCTGCAGGTGCATGAAAGGGGCGTGTTTATATTGAAAGTAGTAGAGGAAGTAAACCCCACGGGAAGGAGGAGGACTCTCAGCAGCTTCCAGCTCATATTCAGACATTTGACTTCTCACTGAAAGCAGCAAGTTTGAGTGTCTGTACCTTAGTTAGAAGAGATAACATGTCAGTAGTAATTAGAGTTGATTGAGCAATGCTGTCCTTGTAATGTAGTTTATGATTTTTATGGACAAGTCCAGTTTTTCTGTAGAGCCTCTCAAGTTGGTGACAGCAGCAGTGGAAGTTCACGTGTAAACCAGAGCAGCAAATCAGGTCGAAATGTGTTGTTCACAGTGAGTGGGATCATCATTGGCTGCTATGTTAACCTCCTGCAGCAGGATGTCTTTGGTCAGAGAATGGATAGATCACTAAGTCATTGTTGAGTTTAGGGAGACAGTAGACAGTTGGAGGAGGTTCAGCCAGTTGACACACAGTAGATAAAATAACTGAAGGCAGGAGCAGACACCTGTATGACTTTCCACCTCTCACATAGATTATTTCCCTGGGCAGCGCCACAGGGCTGGTAGATGTAAACAAAGCTGGAGGAGAGGATTTATTCATCTGAGAAAAGTCACAGAGTTGTGTCTTGATGCTCAATCATCCAGGTACGTAAATCCCAAAAAGCTTGATTCTGTTCATCTGGATGTTTTCAGTGGGAGAAACGTTTCATCATCATCAGGTGACTTCTTCAGTCTCAGCTGACTGCAGGTTTCAATCTTATAGACATTTGTATGACTGAAACCAGCCCACTGAAGGAACAATGGGCTGGGAGGTCAGTTCATTGATCATTGGTACGCATATTGTCAGGACCATTGATCAATGGTTGTTGATCAATGGTCATGAGTCCAGTTCACAGAGAGCTGGGGAATGGCTGCAATCACAGCATGTAAGATGGTGACAGTTGTACCCTTAGGCCCCTCCTCCATTCAGAGATGGTCTTTCCTTTTCACATAAATGGCCTCCTTGACTCCGCCCTCAAACCAGCGTTCACATTTACTCAGGACCTTCTTGATGTGAAGTTCTTCTGCTTCGCTGGCTGCTGTGTCTGTGGGGATGGTGTTTGTTCTGTGTTGTAGTGTCCTGATGACGCCCAGTTTGTGCTCGAGTGGATGATGAGAGTCAAACCTTAAATACTGATCTGTATGCGTAAACAGAGTGAACCTTTAAGACCAGTTGTCTGTACGATCAACTCAGTCACCTGAAACATCTCCAAGTTTCTGGCTTTGATCATCAACCTGTTGGTAGTTCAGCTCTGAACACCAGTGAAATGTTTCTCCCACTGAAATCGCTGCATTCATATGAACAGCATCAACGCTTTGGGATCATGGAGTTGTGGACAAAGTCTCAGTTAATCAGATAAAGCCAAACTTATAATTGGTAAAGAGTTCGTGGATGATATGCCCCTTGATGGTAAAGAAGTGGATGTTGTGTAGACTAAAGATCAGAGTGGTGGGTCATTCATAAATATTCTGTTCCAGCTGCTGGAGGACAACATCATCACTTTTGTGAAGAACGAGCTGAAGAAGATCCAGAAGGCTCTGAATCCAAATAAGCCCCAGTGCTTGGAGTTTCAGAGGGAGGATGATGAGCAGAGGAGAAACAGCAGAGAGGCATTTGTGAAGATCACAGTGGACTTCCTGAGGAGAATGAAGCAGGAGGAGCTGGCTGACCGTCTGCAGAGACGTAAGAGGATTTATCTAAAGATTTAAGCTGCTGGATAAATGAGAGACTTGTGACACCAGTGTATTCAGTCATTTCTCAGTGGGTCAGAAATTGTCATCAGCATTTTGTAAAATATGATTGTTAAAGTTGTATTTTTATTATTATTATTCAGAACTTCCAGCTGCTGTTTGTCATCGTAAACTTAAGTCTAAGCTGAAGAAGAAGTTCCAGTGTGTGTTTGAGGGCATCGCTAAAGCAGGAAACCCAACCCTCCTGAATCAGATCTACACAGAGCTCTACATCACAGAGGGAGGGACTGCAGAGGTCAATGATGAACATGAGGTCAGACAGATTGAAACAGCATCCAGGAAACCAGACAGACCAGAAACAACCATCAGACAAGAAGACATCTTTAAAGCCTCACCTGGAAGAGTTGAACCAATCAGAACAGTGCTGACAAAGGGAGTGGCTGGCATTGGGAAAACAGTCTTAACACAGAAATACAGCCTGGACTGGGCTGAAGACAAAGCCAACCAGGACATCCAGTTCATATTTCCATTCACTTTCAGAGAGCTGAATGTGCTGAAAGAGGAAAAGTTCAGCTTGGTGGGACTTGTTCATCACTTCTTTACTGAAACCAAAGAAGCAGGAATCTGCAGCTTTGAAGACTTCCAGGTTGTGTTCATCTTTGATGGTCTGGATGAGTGTCGACTTCCTCTGGACTTCCACAAAACTACAATCCTAACTGACCCTAGAAAGTCCACCTCAGTGGATGTGCTGCTGATAAACCTCATCAAGGGGAAACTGCTTCCCTCTGCTCGCCTCTGGATAACCACACGACCTGCAGCAGCCAATCAGATCCCTCCTGACTGTGTCGGCATGGTGACAGAGGTCAGAGGGTTCACTGACCCACAGAAGGAGGAGTACTTCAGGAAGAGATTCAGAAATGAGGAGCAGGCCAGCAGGATCATCTCCCACATCAAGACATCACGAAGCCTCCACATCATGTGTCACATCCCAGTCTTCTGCTGGATCACTGCTACAGTTCTGGAAGATGTGCTGGAAACCAGAGAGGGAGGACAGCTGCCCAAGACCCTGACTGAGATGTACATCCACTTCCTGGTGGTTCAGGCCAAAGTGAAGAAGGTCAAGTATGATGGAGGAACTGAGACAGATCCACACTGGAATAAAAAGAACAGGAAGATGATTAAGTCTCTGGGAAAACTGGCTTTTGATCAGCTGCAGAAAGGAAACCTGATCTTCTATGAATCAGACCTGACAGAGTGTGGCATCGATATCAGAGCAGCCTCAGTGTACTCAGGAGTGTTCACACAGATCTTTAAAGAGGAGAGAGGACTGTACCAGGACAAGGTGTTCTGCTTCATCCATCTGAGTGTTCAGGAGTTTCTGGCTGCTCTTCATGTCCATCTGACCTTCATCAACTCTGGACTCAATCTGCTGGAACAACAACAAACAACCTCCAAGAAATCTAAATTATTTAACAAACCAAACCTACAATCTCTCCACCAGAGTGCTGTGAACAAGGCCTTACAGAGTCCAAATGGACACCTGGACTTGTTCCTCCGCTTCCTCCTGGGTCTTTCACTGCAGACCAATCAGACTCTCCTACGAGGTCTGCTGACACAGACAGGAAGTAACTGGCAGACCAATCAGGAAACAGTCCAGTACATCAAGGAGAAGCTCAGTGAGAATCTGTCTGCAGAGAAAAGCATCAATCTGATCCACTGTCTGAATGAACTGAATGATCGTTCTCTAGTGGAGGAGATCCAACAGTCCCTGAGATCAGGACGTCTCTCCACAGATAAACTGTCTTCTGCTCAGTGGTCAGCTCTGGTCTTCATCTTACTGTCATCAGAAGAAGATCTGGATGTGTTTGACCTGAAGAAATACTCTGCTTCAGAGGAGGCTCTTCTGAGGCTGCTGCCAGTGGTCAAAGCCTCCAACAAAGCTCTGTGAGTACATTTGTACTCATGTCTTTACTTTTAACATCCAACTGTGTCAGTAATTTATTTCACCAGGCTTTCTGTCTTTGTATGAATTTGTAAAGTTTTGGGATTTCTCCAATACAACTGTAACCTCTTTGATGCCTCCAGAACTCGGTGAACTCGAGACGCTGGATTCACCATAAACTCTGATCATCACTGCTGCTGTTATGTTATCAGTCTTTGTTTAAACACTTAGGCTGCATGTGCCTGATGTTGTGATACTTTATATTCACATGCATGTGTAGCAAGTACATAAGCTAAAATAATTTAAGTTGGTTATGAGTAGTTGGGCTAATTCAGAAGATATCAGATTCGGCTCTAGGAGGTGAGTGAAGTACAATAAACGTACAACCACAGATATTGTGATTACAATTGTTATTTATAGTGAACATAAAGTGCAATTACCAAACACCAATATTTACAAAATCTGCAGACAAGAAAAGATAAAACAATTCAAGCTTGTAAAATATCCGCTGCACGGCAGTGCAGCAACCTCGTCCAACCTCTGGCAAACAATGTCCATAAAGTTTATTTCATGAGTGATATAAGTCCAACGCGTATGACAGTCTAGACAGGTTGAAATTGGAAGTATGATGATCAGCACTAAGATTCCAAAACTGAAATCTCAGAAGTGAGATTTGGGGGACTGAAAACCAAGAGGGGAGAGTGTAGGCCGCAGCAGCCTCCTGCCAGACCGCAGGAAGTTGTAGCTGGGGTTCTGGCTCGTTGGGCCTAGCTCGCCATCCAAAGTAGTGGTGTTGCTGTGGTCTCTCCAGAGCACCACTAGCCTGCACTATAATCACAGAACCACTATTAGCAAAATTCATCTAAATTTCCCAAGCTAACTTTAGTTCCAGTGTACACAATAAAATCCATGAGAAAATACAACAAATACATATCCAACCATTATAATGATTTAAAATAAATGACAATCTCAAATAACAAAACTACAGCCACGTAAAGTGAGAGTAGTAGTAATGCAGTAAGCCTCAGCCTCAGCTATCCCATCAGCTAATAGCACTGGCATACTGATACAGGTTACAAATACAAACAAACATTCAGGCTCAACTCACCATTCACTACGTGCGATGTCACATACGAGCCCCACGCATCTACCCGCGGCGGTATCAAAAATACTGTTGAACGCAATCCACAATTAATTCAAAAACAAGCCAAGATAGTAAACAGCGAAAAGCGCTCGCCCTACGTACCTGTTGCTTCCATCCGCTAACGCCTCTCCCCCGCGTCTTTTCGAGACGACAACCCGGAAGGCATATATCGGTGCCTCGCGAATGTGATTGGTCACAACAGGCATGTGCAGACTCGTGGCGTGGCGTGCGTCATGACGCGTCACGATGCCTTCACGGACACGCTCCGGTTGGAATTTAAGATTCCAATCTAGTTATAGACGCAGTTCTTTTTATTTTTATGTGGGTTACATCCTCCCCGCCTTAACCATGCACGTCCCGTCGCATGTTAAACGCTAGACAACGTGAACAGATGAAGGACGGCTAGCATTATGGCCCAATGCATCGGAAAGACTATGCAACATCGTTTGGACAACGGAAATCAGAGGATTGCCACGAGTGAAATAGTGAAGTCGGTCAGGTGGTGCTCTTTGTCGTTGTGAACGTCTTAGCCCGTCACCTATGTCAGTGTCCTGCTCAATAACACTAGACTCTTCAGGAGAATCTTCAACAGCAATGACAGGAATGTCGACAAGTATGTCTCCATTTCCAAGTAAGTTTTCAGGTAAGCCATTTCTGTTTTCAGGGTGACTTTCACCAAGTTCAAGTAGGATGTCTTCCACATCAGAGTCAGATTGCTCACCACCAGACTCCCCTGCTGGAGGAAGAACACTGGACACAGAGGCTGGTTCCCCTTGCACTTCCACTTCAACTGAAGGATCCAAAATCAGTGGTCCTAGGCTCCCACCGTCAGATGAATCTGGAAAATGATTCTGTTTTTCCACAGTGAAGTGCAACGTTGGAGGATTAACATATAATGAAACCACGCTTCCTGTATCCTCATCCTCAACCAGAGGTTCTGTGAAGGAATTTAAATCCGGGTTCTGCTGCCGAGTTCTTGGTCTGTGCGGAAGCGATTGCTCTGGTGATTCCAAGTTAACCTCACTGCCCGTGAGGAAGCCGCATGGAAGGAGGAGGTCGCGGTGAAGGGTCCGCATAGGTCCATCGCTGTTCTCAGGTTTTACCTTGTAGACCGGGAGGTCCCCAGCCCGATGGACAACCACATAAACTTCTTCCTCCCATTTATCTGAAAGTTTATGCTTCCCTCGAAGGCGGACATTCCTCACAAGCACACGATCACCTGGTTCCAATGCTGATGGTATCACACGGTTGTCAAAGCGTGCTTTATTTCGATCGGCAGCCTTTGTAGCGTTACTGGAGGCAATACTGAAACTTTCCTCCAATCTCGATTTCAGTGATTTAATGTACTGTGAGTGACTCTTTTGCTTGGATTCCCGCAGTGGCAGATTGAACGCCAGGTCCACAGGTAGACGAGGTGTTCTACCGAACATGAGTTCGTAAGGAGTAAACCCTGTAACCTCATTCCTGGTACAATTATAGGCGTGAACCAGCGGTTTCACATGCTCTTTCCACCTTGTTTTTTGTTTTGTCTCCAAGGTCCCCAACATTGCCAGCAACGTCCTGTTGAATCGCTCCACTGGATTTCCCCTCGGATGGTAAGGGGTTGTACGGCTCTTCTGAATGCCTGCAAACTCACACAATTCTTTTATTAGTCTTGACTCAAAATCTTGCCCTTGGTCGGTATGGATTCGCTCAGGAATGCCATAATAAATGATATAATTCTCCCATAGACACTTCGCCACAGTTCTTGCCTTTTGATTGGGTGTTGGAATGGCAACAGCGAATTTAGTGAAATGGTCAGTCAAGACTAAGATATCACGAGTGCCACTAGTGTCAGGCTCAAGAGCAAGAAAATCCATACACAAAAGCTCAAGGGGTCAAGATGTTTTTATGCTGACAAGTGGAGCAGCTTTTTCCGGCAAGGCTTTTCGGCGCACACAGCGGCCACAAGTCTTAATCTTCTGCTCAACATCCTTTGCCATTTTAGGCCAGTAGAATCTCGTACGGACAAGGTCAAGTGTACGTTCAATCCCCATATGGCCCATATCCTCATGGAGGCTTTTCAGGACTGATGGCCGCAACTCCTCTGGAAGGACAAGCTGGTATAAAAGGTCTCCATTGTCCCGTCTCCTCCTGTACAGGACTCCATCCACCAGCTCCAACCTGGACCATTCTCTGAGCAAGAACGGAAGTTCAGGGAGCTCAGCTCTAGCTGTTGGTGGAACCCTCTCCCCAGTCTCAAGCTGGTGAATAAGCTCTCGAATGCAGGGATCTGAGTGTTGTTTCTCTTTGATGTTAAGAGTAGGAACGACAGGCAGCCGATGACAGTCCTCGGAACAGTAACTGTCAGGGATGGTATCCATTTGAACTGACAAAGACTCGACAAGTGTGAAGCCAACCTCACCGCAGTCACCCGGCCGTGTGGCTCTGACCAAATGACTTTGGCAGATTGCTCTCACAGTCTCTTCCGGGAGGACATCAGAATCAGCTGTGTGTTGAGAAATGAACTGACGAATGAGTTCATGGTCATTAGAAACTTCATCATTGGAGCAGGAGTAAGGTCGCCGCGAAAGCGCATCAGCGTCACAATTCTGTTTGCCAGCTCTGTACAGAAGTTTAAAGGAGTACGTTGACAATGCAGCCAACCAACGGTGTCCAGTAGCGTCCAGTTTAGCTGTTGTCAAAACGTAGGTCAGTGGATTACTGTCCGTCACCACTGTAAAATCTGCCCCGTACAGGTAATCTTGGAATTTCTCGGTCACACTCCACTTAAGGGCGAGGAATTCCAACTTGTGGGCTGCATAACGGCTCTCACTCTGCGACAATCCGCGGCTAGCATAAGCTATGACCCGGAGTTTCTCCTCTTGCTCTTGATACAACACAGCTCCAAGTCCGGTCACACTCGCATCGGTGTGCAGAATGTATGAACGAGACGGGTCTGCAAACCCAAGAACCGGGGCAGTTGTAAGCTTCTCAATCGAGGTTTCAAATGCAACTTGACAGTTGGTATCCCACCTCTCCCCGAAGGGTTGGTTTGGCCTGTAGGTGGGTATCTTGCGAGCTTTCAGGGTCTTTGATCTTTGAACTGGAGAATATCCACGAGTCAGGTCATTGAGGGGTTTGGCAATGACGGAATAGTCTTTTATAAACCGGCGGTAATAACCAGCGAAACACAGAAAAGATCTCAATTGTTTCAGAGTCTGGGGAACCGGCCATGTCTTGATGGTCTCTATCTTCTCGGGATCTGTTTGAACTCCTTCCTCAGAGACAATATGACCCAAGTACTTTACAGACTTTTGGAAGAATCGACATTTCTCCGGTGCCAGTTTCAGCCCATATTCCTTCAACCGGTTCAGGACTCTCAGCAGCCTTCGTTCGTGTTCCTCAAGAGTGTCCGAATAGATGATTAAGTCATCCAGGAAAACGAGCACTTCCTTTAGGTGAAGGTCCCCCATGCATCGCTCCATCAAGCGCTGAAAGGTGCTTGGGGCGTTGGTAACACCTTGAGGCATTTGGTTAAACTCCCAGAACCCAAGAGGAGTCACAAAAGCAGTCTTTGCCTTGTCTTCCTCCTCCATCTGGATCTGGTAGTAACCGGACTTCAGGTCGAGCACTGAAAACCACTTAGAACCAGTGAGTGCTGAAAAGGATTCCTCTAAATTAGGTAAGGGGTATGCATCCTTGATGGTTTGAAGGTTTAGTTTCCGGTAGTCTATGCACAGCCGGACCTCACCGTTCTTCTTCCTGACCACCACGATAGGCGAAGCAAAAGGAGACGATGATTCCCTTATAATGCCGGCTTCCAGGAGCTCACGCAGGTGACGGCGGACAGCTTCGAAATCTTGTGGATGGATTGGCCGGGCACGTTGCTTGAACGGTGTATTGTCATGGAGTGGAATATGATGTCTGACAGCTGATGTACATCCAAAATCCAAGTCATGATGCGAAAAGACCTCCGAGATGTCATTCAGCTTGCCTATGACTCGCGTCCTCCATTCAGGTGACAGTGGAGAATCACCAAAATCAAAGTTCAGGCTGGTGGTAGTGTTCCTGACTGGAAGATGGGTCACGCGATGTTCAGACAAGATGCAGTGGTAGGTTTCCAAATCCGCAATGACACTGTGAGGTGGAATGAAGGTATCTTGCTCCGACTCATTCGTAATAACCACAGGAACCTTGTATGGAGAAAGAACTGGGAAGTTGATGAGACAACTGCTGACACACAAACCCCCAGGTAAGGTGTAAGCAGGATGCTGTAGGAGAACACTCTGGCTAAACAATGGGGTGGAAACTTTGGCAGAGCCCTGGATGACAATAGTGCGGCCGGCCGGAACACGCACTGGAGCTTTGCTTAGTAGCCTCACATTCCCAATGCTGCCATTCTCCTTCTGCTTGTGTGACAGCTGTAGTGTTTTCAACACTGCTCTGTACCCATGAGTGCTAGGCTGATAGCTCGGATGCTGGTTAAGATGCTGTTCATACAGGGGTTCCAGGGTGTTCATCCCAATTAGCACAGTAGCGGGAACGTCAGGATGTACGTCCGGAACAACTAGAGCCAATGTTGTTACTTCATATTCTTCACCAACAAAATCTCTGGGGAACTTGACGGAAATCTCAATGTATCCAAGATATGGAATGGTTTGACCCGCAGCACCTTCCACCTGGAGAAGATCACGGAGTGGTTGAATTTGTTGTTCATGAAGATGATTGTTGTAAAAGGATACAGGTATTGTAGTAACCTGTGATCCTGTATCAAGCAGGCATTTCTGTGGATGGCCTGCTAGGGTCACCTCTGTTGTGCATCTTGACCCAACTAACCCATGAGGTAACATTGTGGTTGCCTTCGGACAAGTGTGTAGGTCTACACAGTGAACAATTTCCTCCTTGTTCCTTTCCTCCTTTGCGGGACAATGTGGGTCCTGCACAGTTCCTGTACGTCCCATTACAGGAACTGTATCTAGTTTAAATGTCCAGTTGATGAATTCCACTTCTGCCATTTTGGTTTCCTTTCACTGAACTGTTTGCGTTTTGCATTGACCAATGCAGGATTGGGTCTGTTCTCACACTGTGGTCTAATGTGTCCATCTTCCCCACACCTGAAACAGAAACCAGGCTTAGGGTTAGGTGATATATTCCCCTGTATATCCGTTCTTGGCTTCTGGTGCTGCTTTGGGACAGGAGTACAGGACTGACGAGACTGGGAAGCAGTTAAGGCGGCAAGTTGCTTTTGTATCTCCGCCATCTGCTGGGTGAGAGTGGACAACGCAGCACAGACCCCCTTTTCTTCTTCTACTGCGAACTGAGCTTGAGCTGCAACTCTGTGTCTTGGTGTTCCCAAATGTTGCTTCATCCTCAGAGTTTTGCTAGCTTCTCTGTCTTCTTCAGTTCTTAATAGGAGTAACAGTTCTGCAAAAGAAGGTGGGTTGGATTTTCTCTGCTTCAGCTGAAGCTCAGAGATAAGATTGCTATCCCAACATCCCCTACAGAATTGGCTGAGCAGGTGCCTGTTCACTTCACTCTGCTTGACTCCTCCTCGCTTGACAGCTAAACTCAGGGCCACCTGAAGTCGCTGTAGGTAGCCGGATGGTTTCTCACCCGAGTTCTGCAGCGTGTCCATGAACTTCGCATAAAGTTCTTCCCCGTCCTGTACAATTCCATAAGCAGAATCAAGATGTTGAATATAAGTCTCTGCTGGTAGGTCGGGGTTAAGGTGCTTGATTATGTCCACTGCAGGTGGTAAAAGACTATCAAGGATGTGTCTGGATCTTCGCAGTTCTGAAATGGCTGGATCCTTTAAGATGAGATCCACTCCAGAGCGCCATGTATCATAGTCCACCTCATGCTGTGGGTGTTGTATTCTCCCAGAAAACATGCGCAGCTTATGAGATGAACGTATGTTTACATCTTCGCTCTTTACTATATGCTCCACAACATACCTCTGTACTTCAGGTGGATTCAACTCAGCTGCAGACATGCTGGTAGAATGTCCTTCTGTTGTTGTAGGATGTAGGGTAGCTGAAGAAGTGACAGGAATAGCCGTGTTGTGGGTTTGTTGATCCGGAGTAGCAGCCGTTTTGTGTTCAGATGTGGCAGTACATTCCTGCTTGAGCCCTTCTGGTTTTCCTGGGCGCAGTTCTGAAACAGCTCCATTTATTTGGGTCATTAGTTCTTGGAGAACTTCAGCAAAATCCTGACCAGACAGTTTTGCTACTTGTTTTAAGTCAGCTAAATAAGTCTTAGTCTTTGTGCACCCGACAGTAGCCGCATAGATTTTAGACAAGCTTTTTATATGATATTCATTATCTGAGGGCTTAAATGCATATGGCAGAATCGGACCCAAAAAATCAAAAGCAGACCCCGTTTTAAACTCAACAACGAGCATATTATTAAACTCAGAGCCGGGTGAGTTTATTGGCACAGAGCGTTCAATAGCACCATACTGGAGAAGAAAATCTTCAACCTCCTCAACCTCATATGCGGGGACGCCACTGACACCGCGTTTGGTATTTTAACACCTAATGACTCCAACAAGTCCATGTTCATAGTAATATGGTGAGATAGTGAGACTGAATGTACACAACAATATTATACTTGACACAACCTCCTGGCTGGCTCGCCACTAATTTGTCTTATGTAGCAAGTACATAAGCTAAAATAATTTAAGTTGGTTATGAGTAGTTCGGCTAATTCAGAAGATATCAGATTCGGCTCTAGGAGGTGAGTGAAGTACAATAAACGTACAACCACAGATATTGTGATTACAATTGTTATTTATAGTGAAAATAAAGTGCAATTACCAAACACCAATATTTACAAAATCTGCAGACAAGAAAAGATAAAACAATTCAAGTTTGTAAAATATCCGCTGCACGGCAGTGCAGCAACCTCGTCCAACCTCTGGCAAACAATGTCCATAAAGTTTATTTCATGAGTGATATAAGTCCAACGCGTATGACAGTCTAGACAGGTTGAAATTGGAAGTATGATGATCAGCACTAAGATTCCAAAACTGAAATCTCAGAAGTGAGATTTGGGGGACTGAAAACCAAGAGGGGAGAGTGTAGGCCGCAGCAGCCTCCTACCAGACCGCAGGAAGTTGTAGCTGGGGTTCTGGCTCGTTGGGCCTAGCTCGCCATCCAAAGTAGTGGTGTCGCTGTGGTCTCTCCAGAGCACCACTAGCCTGCACTATAATCACAGAACCACTATTAGCAAAATTCATCTAAATTTCCCAAGCTAACTTTAGTTCCAGTGTACACAATAAAATCCATGAGAAAATACAACAAATACATATCCAACCATTATAATGATTTAAAATAAATGACAATCTCAAATAACAAAACTACAGCCACGTAAAGGGAGAGTAGTAGTAATGCAGTAAGCCTCAGCTATCCCATCAGCTAATAGCACTGGCATACTGATACAGGTTACAAATACAAACAAACATTCAGGCTCAACTCACCATTCACTACGTGCGATGTCACATACGAGCCCCACGCATCTACCCGCGGCGGTATCAAAAATACTGTTGAACGCAATCCACAATTAATTCAAAAACAAGCCAAGATAGTAAACAGCGAAAAGCGCTCGCCCTACGTACCTGTTGCTTCCATCCGCTAACGCCTCTCCCCCGCGTCTTTTCGAGACGACAACCCGGAAGGCATATATCGGTGCCTCGCGAATGTGATTGGTCACAACAGGCATGTGCAGACTCGTGGCGTGGCGTGCGTCATGACGCGTCACGATGCCTTCACGGACACGCTCCGGTTGGAATTTAAGATTCCAATCTAGTTATAGACCCAGTTCTTTTTATTTTTATGTGGGTTACACATGCTCCTAGATATATTTCTACTGCAGGTCTATTTTTAGTCACAAATGTTGGTGAAACACTTGCTTTTACATGCATGGTGGGTCCTGCATTAAAGAAAGCATTTGAATTACTCAGTGAATCCTGGCAGCCAGAGAAACATCCTTAGTTCCACTTTAAACTAAACTCTGCTTCGGTCTTCCACAGTGTGTTTGTTGTTTCTTTGTTGTTGTTGGCCTGCTCTCTCCTCTCACTCCAATCTGGTTGCAGCAGATGTTTGTCCCTCCCTGAACCTGCAGACTTGGGTGCAGCACCTCAGTTCTTCAGTCTGAAACCAGCTGTTGTAGCTATATCCCCTCAAGCACACCTTCCCTGGTCATCTCTGCTGTGGTTGCTATAAAATTTAATCTTGATTAAAAAAAAGAACAAAAAAAGTAAACTAAAGTCAGACTTGATGCCATTTGTTGGCAGCATGGTGCCTGTTTGTCTTTGATGATAAACTGCAGCACAGTCTAAAGCAAACCTTCTGACTTTATTGACTTGATGCATGTATATATTCTTCCTGTTCACCTTGGACACACAACAGCTCTCTGTTTGTTGTGATTGGATCTAGAACAGCCAACATATCCTAATCTAGATGATTTCTAAGGTGGTATCTGGGAGGAAAAGTTAAAATCAGCTTGGATGGCCTGTACTGTATGATGGCCTTGGTTGCACCACATTGATAGCCATGCAGGGTGGTTCACTCCTTGGGCAAGAAGACCGAGGAGTGAGCCACCCTTGGTCAAAGCTTGGCCATTCAAGCTCACTGTTTTCCCCTTGTTGGTTGATGATAGTATTTTTTTTTTACCTGACTTATAGTCATCATTGTCTTCAAATTAACTCACACACTGCTGACTGCTGTAGCTTACCTGGCTGAGCAGGTGACCCATGCACTGAAGGTTAGAGTCGTGACTCCAGGGCCTGGTTTGAGTCTGCCCAAGACCATTTCCTGTGTGTTATTCTCCTCACTTCTCCCTCCCTTCCTGTCTTCTTTGTCCTGTACAGTGAAGACAAAAGGCCTCAAGTTGTGAAAACTCTTCCCCTTCATCATCTTCCATCTCTCTCATCTAAAATCTCCAGTATTCTCTGAGTAGAGAATCTTTTCACAATCTTGAATGATAAGGATCCAAGTGGGTAAAGTTAGTTATTTGTTGTGTTCCTATTTGCAGCTGGGATAGATTAAGAAAAACTATCGGCTGCCCAAATTACATCCAGTTTAGAAGACAAACATTGAGTGAAGTGTTTTTTCATCATACTTCACAACTCATTAACCAGGTGCCACAAACTGCAGCAGGACAGTACAAAGCATGTCATACTGGATGGCTGCAACAACCAGCGTTTTACCTACCTTTGGTATTTCTTGACAGCATGAGCGTAATATTTACTGAACAGAGTCGTCTTCTGTAATCTTTTCAGATTCAGAACACTGTATTTATTTTCAAGGGGCAGTTAGGATACTGAGCTTTCCAACCGTACATACAATACACAAACATCACATTGGAGAGACGGGTCAGGCTAGGTAGCTGGCCGGTCAGCCGCTAGAGCAGCGACCCGGAACCAAACAGCAGAAAATGCACAACATCAGGAAAGATGAGGAGAAAAAAGAACTCCTCCCAGACTGAGCTCCAACAGGGAGATCAGTTTGAGAACAGACAAAAAATGACCTTAGCGCAGAGCACATGAAAACTCTTAATGCGCCATAGAAACACATGACAAGCAACAGGGATGGGTAAAAGGTGAGAGACAGCCGGTGTAGACAGCGCACCCGGGCCTGCAGCATTTGCGCTGGTCCCCTCGACCCACCGTCTGCACCGGGAGGGGATAAGCATGCTTAGGATGGGAAGGAACAGTCTAAACACCGTCTGTTATCAGGGTGAGATTTGTTATGTTCAGCTCCAGCCTTGAGACCACAGCTGGTGCCGGTATGTTAGCCGCATGAGATGATGGTGGCTTTCTTTGGTGCGAACAACTGCATGTCAATTTCACAGCTGATCTAACAGTCCGTCACTTGTCTCTCAATCTCCCGTTGGAGAGCCACGAGCTTCTCCGAGAGGTTATCAGTTTTGCGCTCAAAGAGCAAAGTCTGAGAACTCACGACCGCCATGAGCTTCTTCAAGATCTTATCCGTGCTGCGTTCAATGAGCCCATTTTGAGAAGTCACGACCCGTCCCATTGTTTCAGTCACAGCGGGCAGCCTTGTGGGGTTTGAACAGCTGATTCTGCTTTCTTTAATCTTCAATAAGCCAGGGCCAAGCCAGGTCAGATCAGCAAGAACCCTTTGCTGCTGTGAATGTCCGTGCTGCTATATTTCAGGATCAGGCTCTAAATGTACAAATGGATCTGAGAAGATTTCCAATCATGTTTCTACTAGATTTACAGTTTGTTTTCATGTCTTCTGACTCAGATGGTGGAGCAGGTGGAGCTTACAAGGAGTAAGTGCTGCTATAGAAGAAGAGTTGTGTTTTAATGAGGCTATTTAGTTAACCAATAATTGTATTGCATGCTGGCATTAAAAATGTTTCATTTGACTGATTTAATTGTTTGTTTGTTTTCTTCCAGACTGAGTGGCTGTAACCTCTCAGAGAGAAGCTGTGATGCTCTGTCCTCAGTTCTCAACTCCCAGTCCTCTAGTCTGAAAGAGCTGGACCTGAGTAACAATGACCTGCAGGATTCAGGGGTGAAGCTTCTGTCTGCTGCACTGCAGAGTCCACATTGTACACTGGAAACTCTCAGGTCAGGATCCAAACATATCATTAAATGATATTATTGTACAAACAACCAAGCTTTATAGAATTGGCAGGTGAACTTTTCTTTATCTTTGGATTGCTTAGGAGATTCTTAATTACTGTCTGAAGATTTTTTTACAGTCACATATTTTGTTTTAATGGTCAAACAGAATTATTGTTCAGTTCAATGAGCAGGTAGCTGTGAGATTCATAATAATGAGGTATATTTGTATTAAAGATGACTAAACTTGAACAGTAGCTGTGAGTTACTTTGTTTACTCGTGTGTGCTGATGTTGTGAGTAATTTAAAGCTGAAGTAAACTTGTAATGAGTTTAATAGAGTTTCTGAAGTAAGTGTACTTGCAGACATTTATGTGTTTTCTAAAGTCCAGGAGCAGGAGGCTGTGTGTAGCATAGAGGAACCCAGACCTCAGCTTTGTCTCCTGGTTTCTGTTGCTGCTGTTACAGTTTCCCCTCATCGTTCCTTCAACAGTCTCCTCACTATAACAAATCAAAGTGTTACTGTATAGATTCTCGTCTGAATGTTGCCATGTGCTATCAAAACTGAAAGCGATGTTTCATACACCCACGTGGTTCAGTCACACAGTAACTGATGGTAAATAATGTTTGTGTTGAGCACATCGTACAGGTCAGCTGCTCCACACAGATCTCAGGTTTACATGGAACAGTTTGTGATCATGAAGGATAAACCTCACTTCCTCTTTGTTTCATACAGATGTGACATGAACAATAACACATTCATGAAACCCTTTTAGGAACACAAACACTATTGTAGCTGGAGAATATATTTGAATGTAGGATAATGTAGGGGATCAGAAACAACAGTAATAACTAACCACCACCTCACCATTTGGGTTGGTAGCTGCATGTTGATTGATGAAGTCATTTTCTTCTTCCTCCATTTCTACCTTATTAACATCAGATTAAAAGCTGCACAGAGACAGGCCCTGGACATGTTTAGCCTAGCTTAGTACAAGGACTGGACATGGGGGAAACGGCTCTCATCACTGGATCAAAACATGAAAACAAATCTGAAGTAAAGTTTTGTTGAAGTGAACTGTGGTGGTGCCCAATGTTCCCTCTAAGCTGCGCTCGTGCAACTGCGCCCTGCTGGCACGTCTCTGCACAGAAAATCTGTGTTGCACACAAAAAAAAAAAATCAAATCTCAATTGAAATTAAAATTAAATCTTCAACAATTCTGTTCTGCAGTGTTAGTCAGTGACTGGCTGCTCCCATATGGGATTAGAACGATGCCACCTTATCCCATAGTCCAGCCAATCACGCGATTCACATTCGTATATACGCAGCTAATCAACGTCGCTGACAGGCTATGACAGCGTCCTTATGTGCCAACACCGGTGTTATAGCGAGCAAAGTGGCTGATGATGAGGTGAAGCCACGTTAATGACAACGTGTACAACCATTGGAGATGTGAGCAGGACAGACGGAGCAACTGACGGACAAAGTGAGGACTTTATACCAGTTTTTAAATTGTGTTGATCGGCCACGTAAAACCAGAGTTATTATAAAATATCTACAATGTTTGGTTTTCTTCCTGAATAGTATTGTTGTTTATAACAATGATAGTATTCAGTGTTTATTGCAACAAACTTTGTTGTTTGCAAAACTCAGTTACTTTTTTGAAGAAGTAACTATATAATTAATTGCCCAACATTGGTCATTATATCCTGTATGTTGCAGACAGAGTTACAGACTCTCTCCCAGACCACAGACTCATAATACAAGTCAGAGCTTTATAAAAATAGAAAAAATAAAGTTGTGTTTTCAAAATTGGAGTTCAAGTTATTTTTACTTCCAATAGTGTTAACATGCTACAGGTCATGAACAAGGTTGTTTTTAATTTTCATTGTAAGTGGGCTAAAGCAGTTAATTAAAAGTAGTCTAACATAAATGTAAATGCTGTAATTTGATTACTTTAATAAACCATGTAACTTGGATGGATAAGATGCTGGCGTGACCACAGTGCACATGTCTGCTGTTGCTCACAGTGGTCCAAGGGACGCTCAGGGAGTTTGTGTGTTCGCTCAGACACATGAAACATTAGAGGGAACATTGGCGGTGACTGGCAGGGAAAAGGGGATTGATAAGACTTACTGTAAATATAATTATGTATGTATTGAAAAAGGAACAACTAAAATGTTCCAGCTGAAAAAATGAAATCAGTTTCAGTTTATGAGCTCTGTTTGTTTTCTTTACAATTCCAACCTTTTATTTTGAAATGAGCTGCTCATTCCTGTTTAGAGTTGATGAGCTGTTGTGGGTGAGAGGACTCAGGCAGCCTGACAGAGTTGATGTCCAGGTCTTCCCTGCTTGTCCTGATATACATAAACATGAGTATCCTTGCAGGTCAGATCTCATCTGTCACACCTGTTAGTGCAGCTCTCCTCTAGATTGTAGTGCTTGTTAAACTAGGATGATTTTAGGAGCCTGGACCGCAGATCTAAGGGAAGATATGACTTGGAAAGACTAAACCAACCTATTAGAGGTGTTCGCACTAACATAGATAAATACTCAGATTTACACCTTTAGTGTCTCACAAAGGGTTGAAAAGTGAATGTGCACAGAGAGGTTGGTGGTGAGACGGGCACTTCCAGCACTGTAGATGTGATCCAGATTCTTTTTAACCCTTTAAGACCTACCATAGAACCAAGTCCGCCAGAGCTTATATTATATTTTTACATGCTGTGGAGCCATTTTTGGGAGCATTTCAAGTTGCTATACATCAATACAACCATTATAGCCCAGATTTTAATAATATGTATTCATTAAGTGCATAGTAATTACATAAATTGCAAAAAAGTGCAATAAACTACAAAAAAATTGAAAATCGTTTTTGATTTTTTAACATATATTTGTAGTTAGAGAAATTTAAGAGGCTTATCCCTCAAAACTGTAAATACAAAAAAGTTGCACAAAATAGTTTCCCACCACAGGAAATTTATTTTGAGTGTCTTCATAGTTTTATTTTTGAAATACACCAATTTTTATACACTGCAGGAAAAACGAAAATAAATATTATACTGCAAATTTGCAAAAAAGCAGCATATGCATCAAAATAAACTATTTCCAGCAGTGCAATATGAGTCCTAAGCATCCCAGAAACGACACAGAAAGTCATAAAGTCCAAGATAACTTTTAAAAAGAGCAGTATAGGCCCTGAGGCCCTGATCGCAAAAAAGACTACATTTCCGCGAAAATGACGTCACTTCCGGTTTCGGCCAGGTAATGGCGGAAATGCAAAAGTTCGCGCTGACGTCTATTCCAACGTAGGAAGTGTTTTGAACAGCTGATCGGACCGGCAAAGCGTGTTTCTGGAATATTATGTTTTTGTTCCTGCAAGCGCTTTTTATGCAGTTTTTGCAAAGCTTTATGTGGAAGGAAACCGTGACCTAGGACAAGCTGATGGCACAATATGTAAGTACAACTCCTCCGGTTTCATATGCAAAAAAATTTTTTGCGCTAGCTTACGTGGTTGCAGTGCTACCGGGATTTAAAAATAGTTATGCATAACAGAGCGTTCCCGCTCCGATCGGCTCTAAAGGGTTAAAAAGGAGAACACTAAGGTCGATTAACTTGGAACTTTGTTTTATATCTTCTCTTTGAACAAGATAGAAATTTAGGAGTAACATGGCCTTACAAACCCAACAGTGAGATCTTAAGAGATCCAGCCTACGGCTCTTCAATGGGGTGTCACAGGGTCCCCAGGAAAAAAAATTGTAAATGTAAAATAATAAAATAAATATTCTTCTGTAGCAATAACAAAGTATAACATAAATTGTTCTGTGGCAATTACACAAGAATATCCAGTAATGTCCCTGCCTACAATTAAACACATTCACTTACTGAAAATCGGGGGCATCTGCTGTGGCAAATGGGTTCAAGCCTTTGACCACAAACTTAGACACTGCTCGGTGACATTCGTCTATCCTGGCCTGAAAGGAGACGCTACCGGTAGACTGCAGCGAGAACTGCCAGCGAGCGCCAGCCAGACTCTGTCTGTCTCTCTCATCATGGTCACCTAAATGCACAGTAATGGCAGGTCTTGTAATAAGGCAGATCGCGCTAACATAATATGTAAGTAAGTAAGTAAGTAAGTAAAATTTTATTTATATAGCACATTTCTAGATAGAGATCACAAAGTGCTTTACAAGATATAACAGATTAAAAAGACAAAATACAAACAAAGTTAGCAAAAGGCAGTTTTAAAAAGATGTGTTTTTAGCTGTTTTTTAAAAGTAATCAATGAATCAGCGGATCGTAAGTCCTGAGGAAGGGAATTCCACAGTCTGGCGGCCACAGTAGCAAAAGCTCTATCACCCCTAGTTTTCAGTCTCATATACTGAATGACAAGTAGGCCCTGACTACTCGACCTCAGAGACCTACTAGGGGCATAGGGCTGTAAAAGTTCAATGATATATGGTGGTGCTTGTTGTTGAAGAGCCTTGAAAGTTAAAACCAAAATCTTAAACTGGACTCTAAATTCAACAGGAAGCCAATGTAACTGCATGAGCAACGGTGTTATATGTGAAAATTTAGAAGCTTTCGTCAAAAGTCTTGCTGCAGCATTCTGAACGATCTGCAGACGCTCCAAAGAACCTTTATTTAAACAAGTAAACAGGGAATTGCAATAGTCCAGTCGTGAAGAGTTAAAAGCATGAATAACAATCTCCAGTTCGGTATAGGATATAATAGAGCTCAATTTAGAAATATTTCTTACATGATAAAAGCAAGACCGAACAAGAGATTTAACATGACTATCTAACGTAAGAGCAGGATCAAGGATAATCCCTAAGTTCCTGACAGATGGTTTTACAAACGTTGAAAGAGGACCAAGAGCATTTATTATACTGGGTATATGTCTATCTGGGGCACATAAGAGGACTTCGGTTTTACTGTCATTTAGTTGGAGGAAGTTTTCAGCCATCCAGCCTTTAATGGTTTCCAAGCACACATTTAAAAGCCGCAGCTTAGAAGCCTCTTCCGGTTTAAAAGATATATAGAGTTGGATATCGTCTGCATAACAATGGTAACAAATATCCTCAAAAGGGCTCAAAATGTGCTGAAGAGGGAGTAAATAAACTAAAAACAGTAATGGCCCTAGCACAGAGCCTTGTGGCACTGTTAGTTGATTATTTACCTGCCGCATTAACGGGAGAGGACGTGCAAACGTTACCGCTGCTGCTGGGTTGAGAGTCACGAGTCCGGAGCGGAATTAAAAATGCGTGTCATCGCGTGTTTTGTGAGCAAATGCTTTTGCATATTCGTAGTGTTTCCTCCCTTAAATGAAATATCTACTTTGCAAGTTGCCCTGTTGTCATTGGTTCTCATAAAGTATAATCAAACTTTTGAGCGTTTGAGCCGCTTAGGCGCCGTGTTTCATGCCAGGTAAATGACGCTCCGCAACGTGGTGACGTCATTCGGGGCGACTGGAATCGATAAGGGAATCGTTTGCAAAAATGGCAAACGATTCCAAGGAATTGAAACAGTGGGAACCGGTTCTCAACAAGAACCGGTTTTCGATACCCATCCCTAGTCAGTACATTCAGATATGAATCATAATTCAGTGTTTAACATATTATCACAGATGGACTGCACAGGAGATCTCCTTTATGAAGAAACTGTGAAAGTTTGTCCAACAGTGGGAAACATTTCAGAGAACATCTCAGAGAATATCTATGAAGCAGAAACTAAACATAATAATAGAAGAAAAGCCAAATAATGATCCAAATCCTGCTCTGAGACTATCAGACAGTAAAGGCTTCCAAAGACTGCTCACCTCTCAGACTTACTTAAAGATGCTGGTGCTGTCCACAGATCAGCTGACCTGCTGGGTCTCCATGATCAGCTTTGTTTCTTGGAGATAAAGGCTGAAGCCTTTAGAGCTTCAGTTCTCCAGAGCAGCAGGATGTCTGAGGTCCGCAGAAACACAAAAACACAGCAGCTAAAAATAGTTGTTCAAAGAAAACGAGGTGGGAGCTGCTGATTCCTGAGCTTTGATACTGGATTAGCTTCAGTAGTTATTCCAATCACTGCTGTAGGAGCTACATTTAGTCACAGCTGACTGTCTTCTTTGAACAATCACAATGACTACTGTTCTAAAAAAACAAGCACACAAAGAACCAATGAGAGTGTAGAACAGGATAAAGAGCTCCTGTGATGGTGGCAAAGAAATGAGCAGCAGACGGCCGTCTACATGTTGTAGTGGTTTACAGTCACCAGGGGGCGCCGTCACGGCCACGCAGTCAGTGGGCTGCTCTGCTTGTGCTGTTGTTGGTGAAGCTGAAGTGAAAGCAAATGTTAAAACAATGAAAAGTGTCCACTGCAGCCTCCATCTGAGCTTGTCATGTTCTTCTTCTTTGATCCTTCGTGTTTGTGCTGAACACTGCTGTCGCTCTCTTCCCTGTTCCCGCCCACTTTCTAACCAATCAGCATTGGAGCGTGCACAGCGTCGTCCACACTGAGCTTTGTTGTGAGCGCATGGACTCGTCTGCAGAACATTTGTATGGGCTCAAAATGTGGTCATAAATATTTTGTACTTGTAAATCAGGATTTGTATGTGTAAAAAGAATTTGTGTGTGCGTGAAAAAGATTTGTGTGTGTGGACTTAGCCAAAAAAAACCCTGCAAGTTACAAGTACGAATTTTGACCCTATTTTTCTTCCTTTCATCTGATTGGTCAATGTCATGTCAATCACAAATGTAACTATCCAATCAGAGAACAGATGGGTTTGGCTGTTGGAGGGGCACTTTTTTGACCTGACGTTCCCGTCACAAGTGTCTTCTAAGTGAAGCTACCAGGTTCAGGTCCAGCTCTGTTTATCTGGAGCTGCAGTAAATGATCCGTCCTCACAAAGCAACACAGACACCAGATATGCAAACACAGCATCATACAACACAACCAAGAGATCCAAAGAATTATCTCTGCATTTCTGTGGCTGATGCTGCTGGAACGAAGCTGTTTGAAACCTTGTTGTTCTGCACTTTGGGACCTGAAGAGGAACCTGAACCTCTGTGCAGAGGGTTCAACTCTGAGGATTCCTGTTCAGTTTTTTTTTATTTCACACGGCAAAACTTGACAACTTTATGATAAATGTACGACTTCAATGTGAAAAATTCATTTTTTTCTCTTGTTTGTTTGAAGCTGCTTCCTGTTGGCTTCAGCTGTTTGGAGTTTCCATTTTCTAAACTTCTACATTCTGAACCTTCTTCAGCTCTGAACAGATGATGAAACACTGAATGATTTCAAGCTCACACTTTGTCTAATAAACTTACATCTTTCATTTTTTATTCAGATTGAAGGACTGTGATTTGTCAGAGATCAGCTGTGATTATCTGGCAGCAGCGCTGAAGTCCAACCCCTCGTATCCCAGAGTGCTGGACCTGAGTGGAACCTACAACAACCTGCAGGACTCAGGAGTGAAGCAGCTGTGTGTTCTTCTGGAGAATCCACGATGTCGATTTGAAACTCTGAGGTCAGTCACATGTTTTAGTTGTGCTGAGATGAATATGATGTGAAAGTTGTGCTGACACTGTGGATCAGTAGGCCCACACACCTCTATACAGGAAGTCTGGTTCTACTCTTTGTAGAACTTCTGATCCATGATCCTCTGAGTCTGACTCAGTAGATAATGCAGAGTTCTGAGCTGATGTGGGTGAGAGGACTCAGGCAGTCTGACAGAGTTGATGTCCAGGTCTTCCCTGCTTGTCCTGATACACATAAACATGAGTATCCTTGCAGGTCAGATCTCATCTGTCACACCTGTTAGTGCAGCTCTCCTCTAGATTGTAGTGCTTGTAAAACTAGGATGATTTTAGGAGCCTGGACCGCAGATCTAAGGGAAGATATGACTTGGAAAGACTAAACCAACCTATTAGAGGTGTTCGCACTAACATAGATAAATACTCAGATTTACACCTTTAGTGTCTCACAAAGGGTTGAAAAGTGAATGTGCACAGAGAGGTTGGTGGTGAGACGGGCACTTCCAGCACTGTAGATGTGTTCCAGCTCAGTGTTCATGGAAATAATCCGGAGAGCAGGATTCCTTGATGAATGTCACATCTTCTTAAAGTTATAATCCACAGGGAAAACTGTGAAACTGTCGATCTGATATCTAGTCAACCAGTCAGGTGTTTACATGCCCTTCACTGATCTCCAGCCCCACCTTATTATCAGTTTCTCTCTTTTACATCTGAATTATCTTCACTTCACATTTCAGTCAGTTCAGATTTCATTAGCACGTTCACTTTAGCATAATCCATTTTAATCCAAACACCTTTCTCTTTAAACTCTGTTTGTCAGTCACAGTATATCCAGTACAATCCTCTTTTTCACTGCGTCACACACATTCAGAGATCAGAGTGTCCTGTGTGTGCTCTCATTCACTCACACTCACTCTCATATGGCTGAAGTCTGTTTGTACACAGGCTAATCTGGGACTCTCCACCATTTGACCCTAGAAATAAAGAAGCTTCTTGGATGAGAGGTGAAAGGCGAAACGTCTTCAAAAAACTTAAAGAAGTCCAGATGCCTTTTTTTCTAAGCTCTTTAGATGACTGTGAACCTTCACAAACGCCTCATCAGTGGGACTCTCAGAGCTACCAGCCCTTTGCTACAATCACAAAGCTCTTCATTGAAATCAATGATATCAAAGCTGGAATCAAGCTATAGCCATATACACTGGTAAAGACTTCTTATCTCGAAATAATATGCTGAAGTGGCAATGCAGAAATTGAAAATAGGCGGACGTGCTACCTATGCTATTAGTAGAATGGACATTGGCCTGCTGGCTAAGGAAGGCCCTGTCTCACATAGAGGTGAGAGAGGCCCCCCTCGAAGCCCCCTCTTTTATCGGGGCTTACTTAGGGTCATATCGGGGACCACACAGTTGGAAGTCTTTTTTTTTTTTTTTCTTTGACCAAATAAAGCTTATTTCTGTAGCTGTTGTTTTATACAGCTTTAATGTTAATATTAATGTTTGCTTATGTATGTTTAGGGAGTGGTCTGATGGTACATGTCGTTGTTACATTAATAATATTCAAATAGTAAGGGTATGCTTAAAGATAAGGTAAAAATCATATCATATAATGTAAATGGCCTGTCGAATCCAATTAAACGTAATAAAATTTTAACTAAAATGAAGAAAGAACAAGTACAAATAGTGTATCCACAGGAAACCCATCTAGACTGTAAGGAGCATGAAAAACTGAAAAGAATGGGTTATACAACAGTTTTCTCTTCTTCCTATAAAACTGGACGAAGGAGAGGAGTGGTTATCCTGTTATCAAGCAAATTACTCTTTGAAAAAATATCCGAGATAAGTGATAAAGAGGGACGTTATATTTTGGTAAGGGGAAACATTGAGGGGAACCCAGTCACGTTGTTAAATATATATGCACCCCCTGGAAGCGATATTTATTTCTTTAAGAAAATTATAGATGTGATGGTAACAGAGACAGTAGGTTTCCTAATTTGCGGAGGAGATTTAAATATACATCTACAACCAAAGCTAGATATTTCCAATAGAAAAGCACAGAATACTAAAACATTAATTAAGAATATAAATACATTGATGAAGGAGGTGGGACTAATTGATATATGGAGAGACTTGCATCCCTACCAAAGGGATTATACTTATTTTTCCTCACCGCACTCGTTATACACAAGAATAGATTATTTCATAACTTTTGGGAAAAATAAAGATAAAATAAACACTTGTGCAATTGGAGCAATAGAGTTAAGCGATCATGCACCAGTATACCTGTCTGTTGATTTAAACGTGCAACCAAAACTCAATAATTGGAAATTAAATTCAAGCTTACTGAATGATCCTCACTTTAAAGGACAAATTAAGAAAGAGATTCACTTCTATATGGAAACTAATGACAATGGTGAGGTGTCTCCTCCTATACTGTGGGATGCCTTAAAAGCTGTCATGAGAGGGAAAATTATAGCAATATCCTCTTATAAGAAAAAGATGAGAAATAAGAAATTAGAAGAGCTACAAAATAAGAATTAGAGAAAAGGCATGAAAGAAAAACATCTCAGGATATATTGGAGGAAATTAGGAAAGCAAGAAATGAAATAAATGATTTGACCACATATGAAATTTAAAAAAAAAAATCAATGTTTCTTAAACAAAGGTATTATGAGGGAGGATCAAAAGCAATGAATGTATTAGCCTGGAAACTAAAAAAGAAAATAGCAGATAATACAGTTCACAAAATTAAACATCCAGTGACAAAACTAATAAAAAAATAAACCAATAGAAGTTCAGAGTGCATTTGAAACATTTTATAAGACTCTGTATGCTAATAACACAGAGAGTAGTATAGTTGAAATTAACAGTTTTTTAGATTCTCTTGATTTACCAGTACTGAATGAAGAACAGAATAAAACTTTGATTGAAGATATAACAGAAAAGGAACTAAGAATAGCAATAAGTAAAGTTAACAGAAATAAATCTCCAGGATCAGATGGATATACGGCAGAATGGTACAAGGAGCTAAAAGAAGAATTAATACCAGTGATGCTTCTAACAATGAATTGGATCCTAAAGAAGGCTCAAGTACCTTCTAGCTGGAAAGAAGCAATTATCTCTGCCATCCCAAAAGAAAACAAGGATAAATTAGAATGTGCGTCATATAGACCAATATCTGTTCTTAATACAGATTACAAGCTGTTTACATCTATCATGGCTCGACGATTAGAAAAGTTCTTACCTAATCTAATTCATAATGATCAAACAGGTTTTATTCGAGAGCGCCAAATACAAGATAATGTACGTTATTAATCATATTCAAAAGAATAAAATAGAAGCAATGGTAATCAGTATCGATGCAGAAAAATCATTCGATTCAGTTAATTGGAACTTTCTTTACCGAGTCTTGCATACATTTGGCTTTCACGAATATATAATTAAGACAATACAGGCACTTTATGATAACCCTACGGCAAGGGTTAAAATTAATGGCTACCTATCAAATAGTATTAAGCTGCAAAGAGGAACAAGGCAGGGCTGTGCGTGCTCACCATTATTATTTGTGTTATATCTGGAACCATTGGCTCAATATATAAGACAAAATAAAGAAGTAGAAGGTATTAATATCCATGAAAAGGAGCATAAATTAGCCTGCTATGCAGATGATATTTTAATATTTTTGGGTCAACCATCAAACTCTTTACCTAAATTAATGCAATCATTTGAATACTTTGGTCGACTATCTGGATATAGGGTTAATATGAGTAAAACACAATTGCTTAAGTACAACTATATTCCATCAGAAGAAATTAAAAATAAGTATCAATTAGCATGGCAAACAGAGTACTTTAAATATCTAGGAGTCATAATACCTAAGGGTCTTACAGAACTATTAGAACGAAATTATTTACCAATACAAAAAAAAATTAAGGAACATATAGCGAGATGGAATCTAATTCCATATTTAAGTTTATATTCGAGAATAGACTCAATTAAAATTAATATTCTTCCTAAATTATTATATTTATTTCAAACATTACCAATAGAAATTAACCAGAAACAGTTTAATGAATGGGATAAAATTTTGTCAAGATACATATGGCAAGGAAAAAGGCCCCGAATTAGATTTAAAACCCTACAACTTAACAAAGGAAAAGGGGGTGGGGCTTACCTTCTCTTAGGGAATATTATTGGGCAGCACAATTAAGGCCTATGATATGCTGATGTAATCCTTCATATGACGCTCAATGGAAAGTTATTGAGGAGAGTCTGACCTCCATCCCTATATAAGCTATTATAGCAGACAGAAGCTTGCAAAATTTAATAAAAACTATTGAAAATCCATGGATCAAGTTGACTTTTAAAATTTGGGAAACAGTAATAAAAGAATATAAACTAGAAGAGGATATAGCAGTTCTTAAGTGGTGTGCATATGACACACATTTTGCTCCAAATAAATTGGACACCAGATTCAAAGATTGGACATATAAAGGATTAACAGCTTTATGTATGGTAATGGAGGAAGGCAGACTAATTAGTTTTTGCTTTTGCATTAGATTTTGACTTTAACTACTAGAAGACTAGAGGAAAAATTAGTTACATTAATGGAAACAAAAACACACTCCCTATATTTATTTATTTATTTTTCTTTCCTTTTTCTTTTTCTTTTTCCTTGTGTATTTTTTATTTATGTTGTTTCCTGTTTTGCTTCTTTTTCTTTTCTTCTTCTTCTTTCATTCTTATTGTATGGATATTTTAGTTGTTTAAATATAGAAAAAAAAAAAAATGTACTGAAAGATAGCTGAAGTTGATGGTATTGTATAGTGATTCTAAAATGTCAATAAAAAAAAAGCTGGAATCCAATGAGTCCAAGTCTTCTGCTGATTCAGCATCACATTCATCTTTGCTCCTTGTTCTGCATCCCCACCATGGACTTCATTCCTTTCCAAGCCAGCCTTGAGTGTCCTTTATTCAGCTCATCCTCTGCTTTACTTTTACACCTGATTTTAGCTGCTTTTCTTCTCTCCCTCATAACAAGACAGCTTCTTCTGCCTGAGAACATGTTGGAGTGATTTACTAATCCAGGGCTGATTTTTGGGGAAAATAGTTCCTGTTTTCAAAGTAATCCCCATTTTTCCCAGAATGAAATGTAAGTAGAAATAAATAGAATAGAATTCAACTTTATTGTCATTGCACATGCACAGGTACAGGGCAACGAAATGCAGTTTGCATCCATCCAGAAGTGCTTTAGTGATATAGATATATTACAATATATATTAGCAATAATATAGATATGTAAGTATATTACAGAAATGGGTCTATTATGGTATGTTATAATGTACACGGTATGAAGTATGTTGTGAATATTCTATAACTAAGTATGTACAGGCTGTAGTGAGTACAAGCTATGTACAGGCTATGAACAGGATATAAATATGAAAAACTATACAGAATATGAAATAAATAACTTTGAGATATACAGCTATAAAGTGATCTAAGTGAGAACATGAGCCTTTAAAAAGGCTCTTCTGAGGCTGCTGCCAGTGGTCAAAGCCTCCAACAAAGCTCTGTAAGTACATATGTGATCATAGCTTTAGCTTTTAAATGTTTATTCTAGTTAACACAGATCAGGTGGAACAACTCAAATAAAATATCAAAAATATTAAGTGGTCATCGGTACTCAGTTTGTTCAATACTGAATACAATGGAGCACAAATTGTCCACGTTTCTGAAATATTTCTGGGTGTAACTGTCACCAAAGTGCAATTTAGACCTGGCCTGTGGTTGTTATCTAAGTGATAATCATCAATTCTACTAAAACAAATACAAAATAAAGAAATTTGACACATTCTGTTGATATCAAAAGCACACTGAACAATTCAGTGTTGTTTTACTGCTGTTCTCTCTTCACTTCTTCTCCTCTGATTCTCTCCACATGTTGCTCTGCATCAGTGCTCAGTTTCCTGACAAAACAAGATGAAATATTGCTAAATATAATAGTATCTCATTACACTTCAACAGAAGTGTTTGATTTTTGTAATTGTTTATCTGTTATTTTTCAGACTGAGTCACTGTGACCTGTCAGAGAGAAGCTGTGAAGCTCTGGCCTCAGGTCTCAGCTCTCAGACCTCTAATCTGAGACAGCTGGACCTGAGTAACATTAACCTGAAGGATTCAGGCGTGAAGCTTCTGTCTGAAGGACTGAAGAGTCCACGCTGCACACTGGAAACTCTCAGGTGAGATCAAGCATTTTTCTTTCATCAACTGACAGAATTAGCAGATTAATAATAAGGCAGTCCTCTAATAAGAGGAGAAGTGGAGGTGTTTTGAAGGGCAACGTACTCTTATGTTAACAAGACAGGAAGTAGTTCCTGGGAACTGCTTCCTTTGTTGTTGTCTAAGTAGAAACATGATGGTGAAACAGTGATGAGTTTGCAGAGGTGAATCCACAGCACACAAGACAACAATGCTGTTGCGTGCTGAAAGCAGACTTCTCACAGATTCTGAGGCTGCAGGTTTCATCACTGTCCAACCAAAATTCACTGAACCAGCAGTAAATGAACGTCCAAAACTACGCTTCATGTTTAAAAAACAGATGATCAGGGGGATTTGTGTTTACATCTTTTTTGTGTGATCTGTTCACCTGCTGTTTCAGCTGTTTGGTGGTTGTTGAGATGGTTTTGTGAACTTTTAGCTGAGATTCTGACGTTTCTGTAGATACCACACATGTCTAATTACTTTGTACAGCATGAATGGCCATAACGAGGTTTTTAACAGTAAGAAAAGTTGTAAAACTTCAGAAATTATAGTTAAAAGTCCAAAACCTTCTACGTCTGGTGGCTTGTGGTAAGGAGCAGATCAAACGAGTAAAGAATTACGTTATAATTATAAATGGCTTCAACAGCACATTCAGGTCTGTGAGACTCATTCAGACACTGAGCCGTGGCTCTGTGCTACATGCACATATTTCTGCATCTCTGCCATTCAGACACACTTTATATATAGTTTATTTTATGTAGGATTCAATACTGAACTGTACATTTAGTCTTTTTAAAGGCAGCAAGTTTTATTCAGTGTTTTCATAAAAGCCTTATTTCTATCCATTTACTGCTATTAGGAAGAACACGTGAGGTTTAAGACCTGGACCAGTTTGAAACCTTTTGTCCTCCACAATGGAAAATGGGTGGAAATAAAAATGGGTCTCACTTTAGCCAGCTCCTAATTTTATCAGTTCTACTCTCAGCGTCTCCTGTATATCTCCTATATAAATGTTGCACTCAGCTTTGTGGTCTCCAATATCACTGAAATGCAGCCAGATGCTGCTCATTTTGCCTTTTCACTCTTTCCTGACACGCTTGCATTTCAATACAGCTCCCATTTCTCTGTGTACTGGTCTCTACCACTACCCTTGCTGTCTATGGGACATGTCCTCTTTCACATAATGGTATGATCCCAGTCTGTCTCTGAAAGTGATTGGCCACATGGTTTGCTCATCAGAATAACATCTCAGCCGTGCTCACATTGATTATCAGCAAGCCTGAAAATTCATCAATATTTGACATATGAAATTATCTCATGGGCTGGATTTGGCCCACGGGCCATATGTTTGACACCCCTGGTTTACACAGTTTGGTATTCAATGTACAACTGAGCTAGCTCTCAGCTAACTAGCAGACAAGCTAACTGCTGGGACTGCGTCTTTCTAACAAGAGCGTCAGACACTCAGACTGGTTTCCTTTGTGGATGATGATGTGTTCTCACACTGATCCTTCATGCTGATGCTGCCATCCACCCACTGCTCCTGGATTCATCATCTCCATCAGCCCTCACAATACTCCACCTTCATCAGCTTCATGTTCAGCAGCCTGGATGGACAGTAATTCTTTCCATGGGTTATGGTGGGACATTGAGAGCTGAAGTCAAACAGCAGTGAGAATGAAAGACTGATTCATTTCTATTTAGTCTTGTGATGTTCAGCTTTGTTCAGAGCACTAAGGCCCAGCAAAGATTACTGAGGTCATAGAGTCCTGATGAAACCTGTGTGCTTATAGAAACTGAGACCAGATGAACCAGAATAGAAGGACATTAAAATGAAGTGTCAGCTACACAAAGGCAAAGCTATTCAGTTGTTGCTGTGAGTTATTTAAATGGAGGATGGAGTCAGACTTTAAGCTGCTGGACTCAGTCACTATATCCTGTTGTCCTCATAGAACCTGGACACACAGACTCACCTGTGACACAGTGACACACAGTGTGGGCTACACACACATTAGAAAGTGGATCAGTCACACTTGTGCAATCATTTGTTGTGCTGGGAAACCATGAACACTTTGAATCACATTAATGGCTTTGTTACAGCAACATTCAATCATGAGTTCAAAAGTAGTGCATTGTGTACTTATTTTAATAGTACTGCAGTATGAGAAGTGCAACATTCAGTGTGCAGAAACAGATCAGGTGCTTTCTAACAGCAGTGTTCCCTTTAACACAGCAGCAGTTCAAATATTTCTGTCAGTCTGAGCTGAAACATGAATCTAATCAAATATCAAATCAAAGTTCTTTGCCTCTGCCAGGACGTTAACATTTGATCTAGTTTTTTACAAAGTTCCCTCAGCGTCCAGAGCCACCAACATACCTTTGATCAACAGCAAGTGAACATTTATAAATGTGTGTTTGCAGAACAGGAAGCAGCAGAACTATTGTTCTGTTATCAGGCAGCAGCACAAACGCTCATCAGCTCATTTACTGTGCAGGACTTTGAGTGTGTGAAGTGTGTGTTTGTGCTGGATTTCCTTTGGAGAATCTCAGTCAGAAACCAGACAAAGAAAAACTCTTTCAACAGTCCAGGTTGAGTTGACAACATGAACTGCATTTATCTTCCTCTGACTTGACATGTTCTTCCTCCTCTGCACCGAGCCAGCTGCTAAGACTCACAAGCTCATTGACATTTTCTGATGATAAAGAAACTCTCTTCTTCTGCACAATATGAGCAGCAACAGAGAAGAAGCTTTCACAGGTACAGATGTTGCAGCTGTGGCCAAGTACATGTGCTGCATGTTGGAGCAGCACTCTAATGGACAGGCCTCTGTACTGATGGTGGGCTCTGCTCTGTATCCACCACACTGTTCTCAGCTGAGTCTTCCTCCTGTTCACACTCTGATGAAGCACCAACAGGGCCAACTTCTTCTCTGGTGGCTCGGATGTTGTTGCTTCCACAGGTTTCCCTCCAACAACCCTCTGTTCCTGCAGTAAGTTCAGTAAGATCTGGGTAAACACTTGAGCTCCTTGAATCTGGCTCCAGCAGCAGTTTTCACATATACAATGTTGGCATTTTGCTTGCGTGTCTCCAGGTCTGTTCTGAATGTAGACTTGAATTTGACCACGTAGGCGGGATCATCATCTGAGCTCTCCATCACCTGAGAGAGATGACAAAACACAGAATCACAGAGCATGAAACCAACGTTTCTCCTCCCAGAAGTTCAGTCACAGACCTGCAACAGAAACAAGAAGATTCAAATGACGCAGAGCTTTCATTTACTTATATCCACAAACATGTCCTCTACATATTCATGCTGTATTTACACACACATACAGAGGCTGTTTGTCTCTCACACACAGACAGGACACTGAGAAATACATCATGTTAAATATACCTGCAGGCTTACAGCTGTGCGCTTTGTCCCTGTCAGCTGTGATTGCCATGGCAACCTTGGTGTTGTGCGCGATGCAGGGACGTGTTCAAAGGCAGACGTCTGGCAGCAGCATCATATTTGATGCACTATCTGTACTGAGTGTGCTGACTGTATTTCAAATGTCCCACTGCTGTGCAACATGAATCACATGTTCTGCACGTTTCTGTAACTCCCAGGTAACCATGGTTACCCAGCCACGCCCAGTAGTCTCCAGAGAGACCAACAGCTGGTTCATGTTGTAACGCCGTGGCTTTCGTAGTCTCTCCTTTTTCTACAGCTCATGTGTTCTTCTTGTGATGCTGCGTCTTGAGGCTCATACATGCCGTCATTTGTTGATCCTAAGAACGTTCCTCAGACCGACTTCTTCAACAACAGATAACTTTAGTTGTATCAACACTGCCTCCTGGAACAGTTTAAAATGAACATGTCAAAGATCTGTACCTGTCTCCATGTTTCTGTCCCCGCCCCTTTCTCTCTGTCCTGGGTCATGTGAGCGCTGCAGTAGTATTAGGCCCACCCTCAATGCTCCCATTGGCTGAGACGCATACTGACGCCCATTTCAAGCCAGCACTGATCAACATCCCTCCTGTGACCCATGGCTTTTATATTCAGAGCCAGTGAGCACTTTCACAATAATCATGATTTTAAAAACTGTGATTAAAATAATTGCTGACGTTAATCAGTTAATGAGTTAACGAGATAATAACAGGTTAAGTTGCTCTAATAATTAGACTTTGGTGACAAACTGATGTGATCTCCATGTTTCCTTTGTTGGACTGTGGGCGAGTGTCAGAACTGAATGTACTGAGTAACATGTGGAGTTTAAATATGTGTCAGTTCCAGTTTTAGAGCTCTAAAGTGCAGCTATCATGTTAGGAATATGTTAGGAATAGACAGGAACACTGAGCACACTGAGGTCAAATCTTTATTTTACCACTCGCTGCATTCTTGATGTTCATGAATTCAGCAGCTTCATGATTGTCTGCAGCATTAATCTCATATTTCCATTAAAAGTGTTGAATTTGACTGTTTGATGTTCTTTATGATCTCTGGCACCAGTTCATCTGTAGGCTGAGCTCAGTCCATCCATTTAGTGAAATGATGTTTAAAGGTCTCCTTGTTCTGTGAGCGTGCACAGATCCTGAAGCAGAAAGCCTGGGTTACAGAGAAATGATCATCACTGTGATGATGCTCATCATCTCTGACTGGGATTTGAGGTTTTGTCAAAGCAGCAAAGAAAGCCTGGCTATGTTGGACTGGGTGTGGCAGCAGCTCCCAGTTTGAGTTCAGGAGACAGACACCCTCTCTACTTTGACGATCAGCTTCAAACTTTCCTTTTTAATAAAGCTTATAGTTCGAGCTGGATCAGGTGACCCTGAACCATCCCTTAGTTATGCTGCTATAGGCTCAGGCTGTTGGTGGACTTCCCATGATGCTCTGCTTTCTTCTCCCCACTTTTCACTCCTGATGCTTTTATATGTCACTACTGCATGTCCTTAACTTTTGTCTCTCTGTTTTGTTCTTTTCTCTCTGAGCTCATCTCTTCTCTTTCCCCTCACCCTGCAACCAGTCATGGTAGATGCTCCTCCTGGAGCCTGTTTTCACTGGGAGGATCTTTGTGTCAAAGGGAGATCTTCTTCCCACCATCACCAAGTGCTGCTCACAGTGGAGGCGGTTACCTTACACTGTTAAACAGCTTCAGATGACTGTTGTTGTCTGTTGGGTATTGTCAGTTATAAATAAAGTTACAATGGATGGATAGATGTTATTGTGACAAAGAGAAAACATCTGTTGACAGATAGATTGTTGTTTTGTGTGTGCAGTCTTTCAGGCTGTCTGATCACAGAGGAAGGCTGTACTTCTCTGGCGTCAGCTCTGAGCTCCAACCCCTCCCATCTGAGAGAGCTGGACCTGAGCTACAATCATCCAGGTCCCTCAGGAATGAAGCTGCTGTCGGCTGGACTGAAGGATCCAGGCTGGAGACTGGACACTCTCAGGTATGGAGAGAAAATCTGATAGAGGAAGAGCTGGAAACATTTCCTGTGTCCTTCACTCACTTCCTGTTTGTTTCCTGCAGATGACTCATGAACAATCACACATGCAGGAATATTTTCAGGGACAGACACACTAGTCTAGCTGGATAGTACATGGATATTTATGTAGGGGGTCTCCAAGGAGTCTGTTTGCAGGAACATTTAGGTCACAGGTGTACCTGATATAGATACCAGTGTACCTAATAAAGTGTCAGCTAACATTTGGAAATGGAAGCTTAAATAATGACAAACTGTACATTCACAGCTGAATTACCAATAAATTTGTTCTCAAGTGCATATTTTTCTGTTATTGTTCTCAAACAACAGAATGAGAATGAAATATTGATTCTAACAGGGCCCATAAACAGCATTAGCTTAGCAGCATTAGCTTATCTGAGTTTCCATCATGGTCACACAAATCCTTAGCAGAGAAAAGTGGCCTACTTAGCAATAGCTGCTCAAGTTGTATAAAGAAAGGGAAAACAGTATTAGCATTAGCTGCTAATGGCAGCTTACTTAGCATAAACTCTTCACATCTTTATAATGCAAGGGAAAGGAGTCACTCATGGAAGCCTATTTAGCATTAACGTCTCACATAATTATAACTAGGGATGGGTATCGTTTAGGTTTGATCCGATACCGGTGCCAAACCGGTACTTTTGAAACGGTGCCGGTGCTTAAACGGTGCTCAAACCGGTGCTTAAAGAATGGAGAACACAAAATTGGTCCAAAAACCTCTCATGTTCAGCTGTTTTTTTGTAAAAAGATAACAATGTTAGCCTTTTCTGCAGCTATGGGGCATATATGGTATCACTCTTGGCTGGAAGCAGTGCTTAACCAATGAAAAAGCACAAACTTTGTCCAAAAACCTCTCATGTTTAGCTGTTTTCCACTTTTTCTTTGGTCATTTTAGCCTTTTTGACCAGAGTGAAGGGAGTATCTGCCATCAAACAAGAAGACAGCCGCATGTAGCTATGATGATGTTTGCTAGTTCACCTTACATGCATTAATGTAATAACGTGGTTAGCCTACTCAATGTAAATTACACACGGACAACATTAAGCTACTCACGCAGAGAAGAACGGCTGCTGCTGCCGTCATCATCCGTCATCATTTCTGCTACACTGGCAGGGCTAGGGGCCAGGACTCTACTCTTCGTGTTTTTTGGGGGAATGTTGCTAACTCCGGGTCTGATAACAGGCAACCCACCAGCAGTAGATGTGCTCGGTGTGAGGTCTCGCAGCAAGCTATCAAATATGGCGCATTTCTCGGCTTTTAAGCGTACTTAGAATTAGCCGCTCACATTGTTTAAAAAGTAAGGGAAAACAGTATTAGTATTAGCACATAATGCTAATTCACGTCAAAGTAGCATTAGTTAATAATGGCAGCCTATTTAGCATTAACTGCTCACTAATATAATGCTAATTCACGTCAAATTAGCATTAGCTGCTAGCATCAGCCTACCTAGCACTAGCTGCTCACATTGTTAAAAGGGAAGGGAAAACAATATTAGCATTAGCTGCTAATAATTATTCACCTAATTAGAGTTAGCCCCTAATGGCAGCCTAGTTAGCATTAACTCCTCACTAATATAATGCTAATTCACGTCAAATTAGCATTAGCTGCTAGCATCAGCCTACCTAGCTCTAGCTGCCTACATTGTTAAAAGGGAAGAGAAAACGATATTAGCATTAGCTACTAATAATTATTCACCCCTAATTAGAATTAGCCGCTAATGGCAGTATACTTAGCATTAACTCCTCACATTGTTATAATGTAGGGGAAAAGAATTAGCATTATCTAATAATGTTGACCTTGGCCCTGTGAGGTAGTCACACTCGAACGTCAAGGAAGGTGGTAGGGAAGCAGACTATGCAGACATTTTGGGTTTCCAAGGTGAGCAATTTATTTGCAGTGAACTTAATTTAATGTATAACTTAACAAAACTTTCCCCAAATCAATTCATTTAACAAAACTCAACATAACATGGCTCTGGTGACACAGCTCACCTCTCCTCTCTCCTCTCTCCTGCATCTGGTAGAGACTGGCTTTAAATAGGGCCATCAATTTCCCTCCAATTGCCCAGCCAGTACCACTCACTCAACTGAGGGATCTAAAACTCTACTCAGGTTATCTAAAAACACAAAACCTCTACACACTTCTAATATGCACATTTACACAACTAAATGGCAGTATTAACAAAAGGAAAAACATTCAACAAATCCCTTTAAACATTAACACAGACAAAAGGAAGCATCTCTGGAAAAAGAAACCCCTCCACATGGTTTGACCTGATGATGTCATGTGTGACATGATCAGGACTTTAAAATGAGGAAATGCCAAGCGGGCGTTTCCCCACACCTGACACTCATGATGACTGAAAAGACAAACAGAGTAAGTATGAACAAATGACTTAATCTGTAACATAATAAAGTATAAAGAAACATAACTTAGTATTTGTCTTAATTTGCAGAATGTTTGATTTGCCGGCAACAAAACGCTTACGCAAACAAACCCGGGATAGTGAGTGAAGCAATGTTACTTGACAAATAGCAAATCATAGCAAATACATAGAAACAGAATAATGTGTACAATGTGCAAAAAAAAGGTAAACACATATGGGACAAATGGAGAGAATTACAACTGCTTCTCCACTTTGTCACACTCCCCCCCCCCTTAAGGCACTCACTCCTCCATGGAACGGGACAGAAAATCGGCCACCACATTCTTGTGCCCTGGTCTATACTGGATCCTGAAGCGAAATGGCTGTAGGGACAGATACCATCTAGTGATTCTGGCATTAGAGTCTTTCATTCTGTTCATCCATTGTAATGCACGATGGTCAGTTTCCAAAACAAACTCATCACCCATTAGATAGTACTTCAATGTATCCAGAGCCCATTTTATTGCCAGTGCCTCTTTCTCAATAGTGGAATATTTCATTTCCCTAGGAAAGAGCTTACGGCTTATATACACCACTGGTCGTTTATCCTCACCCTCACCCTGCAGCAACACTGCTCCAAGTCCTTCTCCGGAAGCGTCCGTCTGCAAAGTGAATGGCCGGGTAAAATCCGGGCACTGCAAAACAGGTTCACTACACAAACAGTTTTTAAGATCAACAAAAGCTGCATCACACTCGGCAGTCCATTTAACCTTTGTGGGGCTAGATTTGCGAGTAAGGTCACTAAGGACTGCTGCTCTAGCAGAGAAGTTGGGAATGAAGCGGCGATACCACCCCGCCAGACCCAAAAACGATTTCACTTTCCGTTTGGTCGTAGGAGGTGGGTAGGCACTCAGGGCTTCAATCTTTGACACCTGAGGGCGGATGACCCCACCCCCAATGACGTAACCCAAGTACTCCACCTCAGACTTAGCAATGTGACATTTGTGTGCATTTATGACAAGCCCGGCTCTCTTAATCCGTTGAAAGACATCAGAAAGATGCTGAACATGATCCTCCCAGGTCTCGCTAAACACCACAATGTCATCAATGTATGCTGCAGCATACCCATCTGCACCTCTCAAAACCTCGTCCACCAACCTCTGAAATGTGGCTGGTGCACCGTGCAGACCAAAAGGCATTGTTCTGAAGCGATAAAGTCCACTGGGAACTCTAAAAGTTGTCAAATCTTTCGAAGACTCAGTCAAAGGTACTTGCCAGTAGCCCTTGCAAAGGTCTAATGTCGTAAGATACTTAGCGTTCCCCAAACGCTCAATCAGTTCCTCTACTCTTGGCATCGGATAAGCATCAAAAGCAGAAACCGCATTGAGTTTAGAGAAATCCACACAAAATCTCTGTTTAGGGTCATTTTTCTTCGGCACTAGAACCACTGGACTACACCACTCACCTCTAGATGGCTCAATGACCCCCATGTCAAGCATGTCTTCCACCTCTTGTTTTAATGCTGGCATCAGCTTCGCAGGAACCCGTGAGGTGGTGTCCCTAATAGGTTTTTGATTGGGACAGTGGAGACGTATCTCATGTTGGATGAGATTGGTGCAACCTGGTTTGGTGCTAAAAAGATCAGCAGGCATAATTGCTTTCACCTCTGTCTGTTGTTTGGAAGTAAGATGACTCACATCAGGAACTAGTTGTTGACCTGCTGGAGAAGGAAAGAACAGCTCCCGTGGTTCCTCCTCTTCGACCACGGCACGAGCCCAACACTCTAGTGAAGATGCTGGCCGATCACACCATTCTTTCAACAAATTGACATGAAATATCTGATGCTTCTTGCGACGCTCAGGCATGTACAGTTCATTGGTAACTGGACCCACTTTCCTACTGATCACATACGGTCCCTGCCACTTGGCAAGGAGACTGTTCTCAGATGATGGAAGAAGCAGCAAAACCTTTTGTCCCTCTTGAAAAATCCTCCTACGAGCTGCTTTGTCATAACTCTGCTTCTGACGTTGTTGGACACCAACCAGATGAGTATTGGCCAGCTCTTGGAGCTCCTCAAGCTTATCTCTCATTTTCAGTACATATGAAAGAACATTGCATTGTTTTCTGGGATTTGGAGCCTCCCAAGCTTCTTTCAACACATCAAGGGGACCCCGGACAGCGTGGCCATACAAGAGCTGGAAAGGAGAAAACCCTGTGGAAGCTTGAGGTACCTCTCTGTAGGCAAAGAGCAAGAAAGGAAGCCACTGGTCCCAATCCGCTCCTGTATCTTTCACAAACTTCCTCAACATAGCTTTAAGGGTTTTGTTGAAACGTTCAACAAGGCCATCTGTTTGTGGGTGGTAGGGAGTTGTCTTAATACCTTTGATCCCCAGCAATCTATAGACTTCTCTCATGAAGTTAGATGTAAAGTTGGACCCTTGATCAGTAATGATTTCTTTTGGGATGCCTACCCTCGAGAACATTTGTATTAAGCAGTTGGCAATCTGACGAGCTTTAACCTTTTTTAAGGGGAAAGCCTCGGGATATCTTGTAGCGTAGTCACACACTACCAAAATATACCTGTGCCCTGCACTGCTCCTCTCTAATGGGCCTATGATGTCCATCGCAACACGAGAGAACGGGGTGTCTATGACTGGCATAGGGATCAGGGGAGCCCTGTCACCTTTCCTTCCTGGTGCTGTGAACTGACACTCGGGACAAGACTTGCAAAACTGCACAGTGTCTGTAAACTGCTGTGGCCAGTAAAATCTAGTTGACATACGAGAGAAGGTTTTGGCTTGACCCAGGTGTCCTGCCCAAGGGACTGAGTGAGCTAACTGCAGTACTGTGGATCTTAAACTCTTAGGCACAACCAACTGGTCTCCAACCCTACTACGGCGATATAATAGCTCGCCCTTTAGGAAAAATAGCTCTCTGCCTCTCTCAGTGACCTCTGTTGCGTTTGTGACACTCTTTGAAAACAGGGGAGCTAGAGATGGATCCTCTCTTTGAAGCTGAGCCATTTCATCAGGTACGACTAGTAATTCATCACATTGTGGCACTGGAACTGGTTCAGTGAACTTTGTCCCCCTCAGCTTAGCCTGTCGTCTCTGGGCTCTGCTCTTTCTTATGCGACCCTGACTTAATCCTTCAAAATCAGTAACATCACTGTTAGCGAAAGGAAATTCACCCCAACCTAAACCTTCTTCCGCGTGATGCTTATATTTTGACCTGGTGACTGCTACCATAGACTCAGCTGTAACACTTGGGTTGATTTCCTCTCCCCTGGCTATCAGATCTCGCAAAATGGGAAGATCACGGCCCAACACAACCTGATATGGCAGTTTACTCATAACTCCCACGGAAAGTAAATACAGCTTGCCGTCAATCTGAATATTAATGTTGGCAATTGGGTAATCCACATCATTACTGTGAACACACCAAACTTTTACCTTGCCACAAAATGTAGCATCCCTAGGAAGACATTCCTGCCTAACCAAGGTACGGCTGCTTCCTGAATCCAGAAGAGCCACACATGGCTTTTCCTCAATAAAAACGCATGTGGTGCGCTCATGCTGAGAAGAGGGCGCTGAAGACTCAACTTCATCTTCGACACCCCTTGAAGAAAAGCACATATATGTGTTACTGACAGTCTGACTTGGACAATCTGCCCTAAAGTGACCTGTTTGACCACAGGAGTGACACACTAAAGGCCCACGTTGCTTGATTTCCCTAGCCCGACTACTAGTGGAATTATGGGGGCCCTGCCTGAAATTCCTAGTTTTTTGACTGTTACCACTCTCTGTCCTACCTGCTATTACAGGGGCTAATTGTTTGGGACTTGCATAGTTCTTTAGTGGCCGACGGGCTGCAAGAAAAGCATCAGCCAGCTCTGCTGCTTGCTTAGACGTGGTTGGGTTATGCTCCTTTATCCACGTGCGCAGTTCGGGATTGAGAACTCTCAGGAACTGCTCTAAAACAATGACGTCACCTATTTCATCTTTGGACTTTTCTCTTGGAACTATCCACTTATCATACAGTTCTTTCAAGCGTGTCCTTAACTCTTTAGGTGTCTCGCCATCGCCCAACGTAGTGGAGCGAAATCGGAGTCTGTAAGTCTCTGCACATATTTCAAACTTTTCAAGAACAGCTTTCTTCACCTTTACATAGTCCATAATCTCATCAATGTCCATGGCTACAAAAGCAGCTCGTGCCTTACCAGTGAGAAGTGGAGCAAGATGTAATGCCCAATCTTCGTGTGGCCACTGGCACCCGCTTGCGATCCTCTCAAAGGTTGTTAGGTAATGCTCAATGTCTTCGTCCTCATTATAAGGCTGCATTTTAGGCCCTTTCCAAACTGGTGGTCTTGTTAAGGAGGCAGACTGAGATGCTGTTGCGGCCTCCATGACGTTAGATTGTAACTGAGGCATTGCTGGATGCTCCGCAGTAGGCCTCAAACGTGTCTCTGAATCTGCTGTTGCACCTTCCACCAACAGCTGATGCTCTCGACGTTCTGATTGCACTTCCTGCTGGAGCTGAGTGAACTGGTGCTGAATTTTCCGCCAGCGATCTTCCTGCCGCTGCTTCTCCAGTTCCCATTGGGCCTCTCTGTCGCTTTGTTGCCTCATAAAACCACGCAGGAGGTTTGAAAGTTCAGCAAGGTTATGCAGTTCAGTACCTTGCTCTTGCTCTGCTTCCTCTAGCTGATTGAGCACTGGAGGCTCCTCACTTGCAGAGTCCATTGGCACTTGGTGCTTTTTTGGTCTGGCCCCTTTCTGCATTGCTGCTACCTACTGGCCTAGAGCCACTGCTGCCACCATTTGTGAGGTAGTCACACTCGAACGTCAAGGAAGGTGGTAGGGAAGCAGACTATGCAGACATTTTGGGTTTCCAAGGTGAGCAATTTATTTGCAGTGAACTTAATTTAATGTATAACTTAACAAAACTTTCCCCAAATCAATTCATTTAACAAAACTCAACATAACATGGCTCTGGTGACACAGCTCACCTCTCCTCTCTCCTCTCTCCTGCATCTGGTAGAGACTGGCTTTAAATAGGGCCATCAATTTCCCTCCAATTGCCCAGCCAGTACCACTCACTCAACTGAGGGATCTAAAACTCTACTCAGGTTATCTAAAAACACAAAACCTCTACACACTTCTAATATGCACATTTACACAACTAAATGGCAGTATTAACAAAAGGAAAAACATTCAACAAATCCCTTTAAACATTAACACAGACAAAAGGAAGCATCTCTGGAAAAAGAAACCCCTCCACATGGTTTGACCTGATGATGTCATGTGTGACATGATCAGGACTTTAAAATGAGGAAATGCCAAGCGGGCGTTTCCCCACACCTGACACTCATGATGACTGAAAAGACAAACAGAGTAAGTATGAACAAATGACTTAATCTGTAACATAATAAAGTATAAAGAAACATAACTTAGTATTTGTCTTAATTTGCAGAATGTTTGATTTGCCGGCAACAAAACGCTTACGCAAACAAACCCGGGATAGTGAGTGAAGCAATGTTACTTGACAAATAGCAAATCATAGCAAATACATAGAAACAGAATAATGTGTACAATGTGCAAAAAAAAGGTAAACACATATGGGACAAATGGAGAGAATTACAACTGCTTCTCCACTTTGTCACAGGCCCACTGGAAAAGTTAAGAACTAAAGATTTAGGAGTGTTTCTCGATAGCTCTTTCTCGTTTGAGAAACAAATGAATTCTGTTATTAAAACCAGCTGTAAGGTTTATATTTTTGATTGATGCTTAGAAATATTTACTCATATATGCTTAGAGTTGTATAATCGATTGCATGATGATAGAGGTTTGATCCTGAGTAGTCTGTAAAGACTCTGTGTGCCTTCCAGAGTGCTCTGGCATGCACACACCACTTGGGGCCATGAGAGAGGTCGTACCCTCTCTTACTGATTTATGGTGTAGGACAGGGGTCTCAAACTCAATTTAGCTGGGGGCCGCTGCAGGCAGAGTCTGGGTGAGGCTGGGCCACATTAGGTTTTCCACAAGAAAGGCATGGTTAAAAAATTCCAATCTTCTCAAATCTCTTTATTTTTATTTTTTAACACAAAATATGAAAAATAAATAAACAAATTAAGAATTAATAAGAAAATAAATCAATCTGTAATACATAAATAAAATAATAATAAGATATTTTTAGTCAGTGAACTTGTGTTTTTTTCAGTCTTCTATATCTGCTGTATTTAGATTGAAATGTCTGTATTAACAGTTCTATAACCTTCTTCTGAACATGAATGGAACACTGTAGAAAATGAACTGTTCTTCTGAACATGGCTTCTCTTGCCTACTCCTTGCTGCTAGAGACCTGGCAGCGTTTTCTCTCGCATAGCCGAGCCAGATTTGGCCTGAGGGAGGAAGCAGTTGCGACCCTCAGTATGTCTTGAAGATGATCATCCGTAAGTCTGGACCTGTACTTGGACTTATTGAAGTCCAAAGTGGAGAAGAGCTTTTGGCACAAGTATGTGCTACCAAAAAGGCACATGGTCCGCTTGAACATTCGGGAAAGCCGAGGGAAACTAGGGCTCAATTCTCTCAAAAATTGTCCAAGCTTGTCTGCTTGTCTGGTGTAGGAGGACACCTACTCTGTGTCTGGTTAAGTATAAGAGCCCTTTGTTAGGGGGACCGCTGGACTCTTAGCACCAGCTTTGGGGTCACAGGGTCACATCTGGAACACACACACACACACACACAGACACAGACACACACAGACACACACACAGACACACACACAGACACACACACAGACACACACACAGACAGACAGACAGACAGACAGACACACACAGACAGACAGACAGACAGACAGACAGACAGACAGACACACACACACACACACAGACACACACACACACAGACACACACACACACACACACACACACACACACACACTATGCACAGACTGGTACTCTTTGTTCATACCTGTGTAAGACGTCATAATGAACTTGTGCATATTCATGTAAGCTCAATAAAGAGCAGTGTTACGAGGGAGCAGACGAGAGCGACTGAGGTCAAGTGAAGGAACGGCGCTGTCACAGTTCTCTCCCTCATCAATTGTCTGGTTCCAGCGGTGGGTCTGTGCTAGACGACCCATCACCAGCTTTTTCCACTGGTTACCAGTACGTGGTAGAATCCACTTCCAGATCTGGTTGTCTTTAAATCTGTGAATGGATTGGCTCCATCTTATCTCTCTTTAACAAAAGAATCCAAGTGGAGCCCTCAGGTCTGCAGATAAGCAGCTTCTGACCAGAACTAGACGTAAAAACAGAGGTGAGCTTTATCGATGGCTGCAGCCAAACTCTGGAACAGTCGCCCTTCACATCAGGTCGTCACCAACACTGGACATTTTTAAAAGCCGGTTGGAAACACATTTGTACTCTGTAGCTTTCAATCCTGACCAGTCTTTATAGTCATTACTGTGTATGTTTCCTATTTTCTCTCTACTCTGTGCAGCACTTTGGCTCAAGCTGTTTTTAAATGTGCTGATAAATAAATGTAGATTTCTTTGAATAAAACAGTGGAGCCGAGCTTTGAGCTCAGTGTGTAACAGTGTGTGTGTGAGAGCCATGTAATGTCCATGTGTGCATGCTGACTGTGCTGCTCTGACCCCCCTCCTCCTTTCAGGGTGGAGCCTGCTGGAGTCCGATGGTTGAGACCAGGTCTGAGGAAGTGTAAGTGTGTTTTTAATGGGATTCATGAAAACAAAGCAGCACACATTCAACCATCTTCATCATGTCAGGAGTCATCATCAAAGTGTCAATCAATGAACAGATGATGGATCAATAACTGCAGCTGGATTGTGTTTGTTCTCTCCATCAGATTCCTGTCAACTCACAATCGACACAAACACAGTGAACACAAACCTCCAACTGTCTGACAACAACAGGAAGGTGACACATGTGGAGGAGGTTCAGTCATATCCTGATCATCCAGACAGATTTGATGTTTATCAGCTGCTGTGTAGAAATGGTCTGACTGGTCGCTGTTACTGGGAGGTCGAGTGGAGAGGAGACGTTTATATATCAGTGAGTTACAGAAGCATCAGAAGGAAAGGAGGCAGTGCTGACTGTGAGTTTGGACACAATGATCAGTCCTGGAGTCTGTTCTGCTCTGATGATGGTCCTCGTTGTGTCTGGCACAATAACAGTGGAACACCCATCTCCTCCTCCTCCTCCTCCTCCTCCTCCTCTGTCTCTAACAGAGCAGCAGTGTATGTGGACTGTCCTGCTGGCACTCTGTCCTTCTACAGAGTCTCCTCTGACACTCTGATCCACCTCCACACCTTCAACACCACATTCACTCAAACTCTTTATCCTGGGTTTTGGTTCTGGTCTCGTGGTTCCTCAGTGTCCCTGTGCTGAGTGGAGTGTAAAGAGTGTCTCCTGTTACAGAAACACTCTGACTGTTGAACAGATAGTTCAGTCTGTACATGTCTGTCTCTTTCACTCACAAACACGTTTTCAGATTCATGGATTCAATCAGTTGATGTTTGAAACTCTTCTAAATGATTCCTTGTAAACTTCTTCCTCTTCAGTCACAAACAAACAGGAAGTGATGTCACATGTGTTCCTGTCCACACAGCAGAATGAGTCTATTGCTGACAGTGATGTACAAACAGAGTGAGCATTTCTGAGGCCCAAAATAAACTGAGTAGTTCACTGAATGAACAATGGACTGTGAGCTCAGTTCCTTCATCATTAGTATGGATTATATATGTATATGTATTATATTAGTATCATATATATCAGGTGCTGCTGCTTTCAGTCATTGTGCAAATGTGCTGTTTGTAAGCTTGTAAAGCTGCAGTCAGCTGAGACTAAAGGAGTCACCTGACCGAGAGACCAAATGTTTCACTGAGAACGTCCAGATGAACAGAATCAACCTTTGGGATAATCTGTTCCACACATCCATGTTTCACTTACTGCATTATATTTCCTCATTGCTGTGCACACAGGCCTGTGGCTTATAACCAACTCCAAGTTCAGACTCAGAGGCTGCTGAAGCTGTTTTCTGGAACAGAGACGTGTTGGATATAAAACCAACTCTTCTTTATGTGTCAGCACTGAGGAAAGGAGCAGCTTCGTTTCTAAGTGTATGAAGGACTGTAGCAGTGTGTGTGTGAGCTTTATTTCACAGACAGAACCATGTCAAAAACACAACTTCAGGTAAAAACAATACAAAATCAAAGAGTCTGATCAGAAGGATTAAACAGAGGAGTGTGGGACTGTTTTTAACAGACAGCAGGTTAAGCCAGGCTGGAGGAGTAAACTGAGCCTCGGTGTGAGCAGCAGTGTGTTTGACAGGAAGCTGAGATAAACAGTCTGGAGCCCATTTAGTGCTTCATATGAAAGTGTGAGGATTTGAAAGCAAATCTAAAATCAAGCAGGAGTCAGTGTGAGAATGATTTGTGCTTTTCCTCAGTCAGATGCTGGGAGTTTCAGTTCATCCATGTTCAGCGTGCTGTGCTTTGTGTAACAGGAGAATATGACAGTATAAATCAAGTCTTCATGTCACTGAAAGCCTCCACAGTCTGCTATGGAGGTGCATCAGTTTGGATTTACAAGAAGAACATTTCTTAAACCTGCCACAAGATGGCGCTCCAACAGAAGGGATGTCCACAGTGTAACACAGACACACACATACTGTGTGAATGTGTGAGTGAATGGGCTTTCAACACAAGGCTTCTGCTGCTACCTTTAATGACATAATTAGCTAACAAGAACAAACTGTTAATTACCACCAAAGAACGGCTCCAGATTTTAGCTGCTGACCATTTTGTGAAACGTTGATTACATCAGCTTATTGTTGATTTTTCAACCTTAATATCAGCTGCTTTAAAGGAGCCTGGTTCTCTCGCAGTAACACTTTTCTTCACTAGATGCAGTGCAGGCACAGTCTGTGTTTCTAAACTACACACTAATGTTCATTGTTGTGCAGCTAAATCCTCCCTCTGGATGGGAAGAATCCCTGTCAGGCTTCAAACACCTGGCTTGGTGTTCTGGAGCTAATGTGTCACCTGTGAGGACTCTGAGATGAACACACAGCAGACACTTCAGTTCTCCGTCTGTGTGTCCTCAGTTTCCCAGCATGCCTTGGCTGTGGTGGTGGAGGTGAATGAGGGGGAACATGCTGCTATGTCAGCACTCAGGTTTCATACCTGGTGATCTCAGAGGACAAAGCGGCGTTACAGCAGCGCACGTTGATGAGACCTGATGCTCTGAACAGTTCAGACTTCAGCCTCACTCTGAGAAAACAAACGACTGACTGTCAGCAGCAACTACACCTGCTCCATCAGTGACGGAGAGAAGAACTGAGACTGAGAGACATACAGCTGCAGGTCAAAGGTCAGAAACGCCCGCTCTTTGTACGGGTCAGGAGTTAGTACTGCAGAGGTCAGAGGTCAGCTTGCTGACAAACCATTTGAAACAGTTTGGAGCTAAAAGCACAACAGCAGAGGAAAGAAGAGACACTGCAGAGATGATGCAAAATATTGTGTTTTGTTCTCAGCTGTCAAAAAGTGTAACACACGTGTTCCAGCACAGCCTTTGTGTACTTTCACTTCTCCATACTGTCCATTGGAAATCCTGTTTGTTACTTTTTGATTTCAGTCCATGTGTCCAAAGCAAACTTCTGTCCCACACTTTCTCTGCTGACTCTTCACCGATGCTCAGATGATCTCAGATGATTTCACCAGAACTCATCAAAATTCGGGCTCCACAGAAACCCAGACGTCACTAAACAAGCGTAACAAGCAAAGTGAAAACTGGTCGTTCAGCTTTATTGACCAAAGATAAGCTCACATGTCACCTCATGACACAGACACTTATTTCCACAGCATGCACGAGGACTGACAATAAGTGTCTATAAAGCCACTTCTATCTGCCACACCTGTGCTTCTGTCATGGTTGCTCTCCTCTCACTCTGTCATTTATCCACAGTCTGCCTCCCTCTGCTCCGTCAGCTGATGTCCTCTCTACACCACCTGCTGTGTTTTATCCTGCAAAAACACATTTAAGAAGCGTTGCACAGAGTAACGGGAGGAACTGCTATAAAATCCATTTAAAGGAGGTGGTGCTGAGTGCTGTGACTGGGGTCCCACCACTGACATCACGGGTGGAGGACATGTTGGAAAACTGCTACAAAGTGCTGTGCAGCCAGCAGAGCTTACAGTCTGTCCTGTGTGTCATACAGGCTCTCACACTTAGTGTTTCTGTGACACATTGAAGAGAAGTTTGTGTTGTTCACAGTTGTGCTTGTACTGAGTGACAGCTGACATGACCTAACAGGAATAATGTGTCTGTGCTGAATGAGAAGTAACACACAATGAAGTCTTGATGCATCTCAATCATCCAGGAAAGTGAGTCTGTTGCTTCTGTTCATCTGGACGCAGCGTTTTGTGGGAGAAACGTGTCGTCATCATCAGGTGACGTCTTCAGTCTCAGCTGCAGGTTTCAGTCTTACAAACAGGACATTTGCATAAAGACTGAAAGCAGCTGCAGGAACGATGGGCTGGGAGCTCCGTTCCTTCATCTTAATTATGCAGATTCTCAGGACCATTGATCAACAACCACTGATCCATGTCCATGAGTCCCATTCACAGAGATGTGGGAATGGCTGCAGTCACAGCATGTAAGATGGAAATAAATGAGAAGTATTTAGCTGAAGTGGATTTGATTTATGTTACTTCTTTTTTAACTTGTAGTTCTACATTGGAAGATTATTGTGATATTGAAATATAAAAATACATTTATATTCTATTATTTTCTCAAAATAAGCGTCACACTCGTGGAAGCCGGTGTAGCCGCCGAAACGCCTGCATTTATGGAGACTTTCAGCCCCAGGTAGGCCAGTTATGGATCTTGGGATCCACATTATGTCAGCAGCTGTTCTCCACCGTGAACTGTGTTCAAACAAACACGCTCACGCCTCACAGACGACAGCTTACAGTCCTGTAGAGATAAAGTGACTTCGTACAGCCCCGACCTGCAGACGCTGTGCGCAGAGGTTCAGGAGCAGAAGTCCCGTTGTAAACATATCACGGCAGACCCGACGATGTTTGCATGAACGCGCTTTTTTTAAAAGTCAGGTCAAGGCTCCAAAAGCCCAAAGGCGATATAACAGTTTGTGTTTGCTACATGGATCATTGTAGTTCAGCTTTCCTTTGTTATATTTCTTTAAGAGCTCAAAATGTGTTCATTACATAAATCAAATGTAAGTTTCTCTGTAGCACTTCATGGATTTCATAAGCAACACACTGTAGTTGTTCACACAAAGCATAAAGGTAAAAACAATATACACAGTGTTATCTTCATTTTAGATGTCACAAAGTATTTGCGGCTCCCAGTGTTTTCCCGAACCCTGACCCTTTGCGTGGAAACCGGGTCCAAAAGGCTCTTTGGGTGTTAAAGGTTGCTGACCCCTGCACTAGGCCCAACTGACACATATATTTGATTCCAAATACAAAAAATAATGTGTAACCTGCTGGAAGAATGTAGGAGGTTGAGACAGGATCTCAACACTTGGTGTCTGCAACAAAAGACAACAATATGTGGGCCGATCGTGGCTCAAGAGTTGGCAGCTCGTCTTGTAATCGGAAGGTTGCCGGTTCGAGCCCCGGCTTGGACAGTCTCGGTCGTTGTGTCCTTGGGCAAAAAAGCACTTTGGGGTCCTTAGGAACGAGTAAAGCGCTCTACAAATACAGGCCATGTAATGGCAGAAACATTCTCTAGTGTAAATCCTGACTAGTTCATTAACTACAGATCAGTTTCAGTGAACATTATTCACAGAGGGATCTGAGTTCCTTATACCAGACTCTACAGAAACTGTAACACTGTACAGCTCTGCGACTCAACAATATGACAACAATGTAACACACACTAGAATCATCAAATAAAGCCCCACTAACCACTAGAACTAGAACTAACTAACTAGCACTGGACACTTGCATATTAGAGATTTCTACCACCATAGGAGGCGAGATATCATCCTTGAACCAGAGCATCCAGCCCTCGGACATAAAAAGCGACGTGGCCAGGCATGATAACACTTTGACTGAACTGCAGGACTGTGCCTCGAACCACTCTGACACCATCGCCACTCTCCAGGCCACTGTGGAGCGTTTGTCTGCGGAGGTAAAGAAGTTAGATGAGAGATGTGGAGCTCTTGAGGCACTCCAGGAGGAATCATTTAAGAACTGCAGGAATACCAGAAGGCACAGAGGGACCCAAGATGACTGAGTTGGTTCACACCTGTTGGCGGAGGCGCTATCTCTCGAGGAGAAGCCACTCATCGATCGAGCACATAGAGTGAATCGCCAGCGTCCCAAACAAAGTCATCTTCCTCGGCCCATCATCTTGAGATTGCACTACTACCACATTGGTGAGGAAATTCTGCTGAAAGCTGCACAGAACAAGAACCTGATGTATAAGGGTTTTTAAAATAAACATCCTCCCAGATTTCCCTCCCTCTGTTGGAAACGCAGAGCCGCATTTGCAAATATGAGAGGAAGACTACGTGGGATGACCGGCGTCAGGTACAGACTGCTATACCCTGCAAAGCTGTTAGTGACCCATGGTGATGTGAGGAAAAGCTTTACCGATCCCAAAGAGACCGTAGACTACGCGGAGAAGCACCTCTCCCACCCACCTTCAAATGTATTAAAAGCAAGGATATATCTATATGTCTAACGCTGACACAGCACTGTGTTTCTTCTTTTCCCTTTATATTCCATGTAAAGGTGAATATGGAGCGTTTATGGCGATTTTCTGAATCTCGGGCAGATGAACTTCCCTGAAGTGTTTCTTGCTGGGTGTCGAGTGTTTGACCGACGCATGAAACGACACGTTTGTGAGTCTTTGTGAGTATTTATCACACGGCGTGCTGCGGGGAAAAGCCTGTTGTAACATTCATGTTTTAGCCCCTGACGGCTCTTTTTGGCTTTTCATCCCTAAACTCTCTGCATGCTCTCTCATGTGATTCCTTTTATTTTGAAAAGTCTCAATAGGATCTTGAGCTTTATTGTGAAAGGTTTATGTGGAAAATAAAGAAGCGGACGGCGGAGCCACGCGATGGTTTTACCGGCGTTGTTGCTAACGAGCGTCCGTAGTGTGTTTATATTAAATATAAGAGAAAGAGAGAACTTTAATACAGACACTACAGTGAGCATCACAACCATGTAACATATTTTACACCATGAAACAAACGATCTTTCATATCATCATCTGATATATATGTTATATGGAACAGGCCCAGCTCAGGCTGCCTGTGATGCAGCACAGCGCCACCCTGTGGTCATCACTGCACTGGTGACACTACAAACAACAAGTATACAGGATGGACGGTGGCCCTGAGAGCTCACACACACTGCTGCTTCTAAAACACCATGAAACAGGAAAATGCTGTGAAAGCACAAAATAATCACAGTTCAAAGAGACAATAGTGACAGAAACAGAGGCTTCACTGGTGCTGAGGGAGAAATCCCAGAGAAGCTTCCTTCCTGCCAGTATACGAGCCCACCAACAGAGACAGGACCAGTTCATCCTCCATCACTTACTGTGGCTCACGTTCTCTTCTGTTGCTTTGCATCAGGAAGTGACACAGATATTGCTGATTCAACATCTGTGTGACAGCTGGAGGAGCACAGTCTGCAGGAAACATCTGTGCATGTAGGAGACACCAAGGTTTACATGGTGGAAGCAGACGACTGACTCAAGCAGCCTCACATCACAGGCTGCTGGCTACAAGCACATGACCACAGTGACTGGTTTCACTGGTGTCTGTCCCAGTCTGTGGCAGAGACACAGGAAGTCACAGACAGCCTGCACACAGCGTTTCCTCTGGAGTGTGTTTCACACCCTGTTTGTGTTTCTCACTAACATGTTGTAGTTCTTCCTGCACACAGCAGCACTTTGATCATTTCTCCTGCTTTTCTTCCTTTTCTAGCTTTTATACACTGACAGTAACACAAAACTCCAAAGTCATCATTTGAGGAGCTTCTTAAGAGTTTCTGTGAGTTTAGTGAAGTCAGCCTCAACAATAAGTGTGTGTGTGTTGATTATCTAATGTTCAGAGAGGACTGCACTGATGTAGCATCCAGGTGAGCAGCTTATGAGCCAACAGGGGAAATTTAGCTGTATTATTGTTGTTTAAATGTAATAATTTATGATTTCATGTTCCAATATTTCACTTTTCCCAACGTTTTGTTATCATTTGGTCTGAAAACCATGACAAACAGCAGTGTTACAGTTGTTAGCATTAGCTGCTATAGAGCACTCAGTCGCTGTATTGGTGTTAGCGACATGAACATATCTGAGCTAACTGTGTGTTCCAGATGTGCAGCAAACCCAACTGTCCCTGTGTTTTCCTGCTGTAGACATTATCCCCATGATGCTGACGTCCTCTGGTGGGACGAGCTCACACGTTTATGGATTCAGATGCTAACTGGACCAGACTGGTGTCAACCTTTGTGCTATAGAAGCAAATCAAAGAAGAACCAGTTGAACCTGAGCTGTCTGTAGTGGTGACACCAACACCATGTCACCTGCACATGCTGACCCAGGGTCAGTGTTGAACCTATAAGCTGTGTCCTCACAGTTCAATATGTCCTCACTGCACAGGTCAATGACATCAGAGCTGTAATGTTGTTCCCGTCTCACTAAAACTTCTGGCATAAGGTGACTTTTCTGGGTGATTCCTACTCCAGGGTCACCAGTTTGAATCCCTCTGTTACTGCTGGGAACGTGCTGCTAAAGTGCCCTTGAGCAAGGCCACGTCCAGCTTCTGAAGCCAACCCTGGGCTCTGCTTGCTGGCAGTGACAGAGTAGATGAAACAGCTCAGTGGATGCTAACTCACAGCTAACAGCGCTCTGTCATGGATAAGTGAAATAAAGCTGACTGACCCACAGCTGCACACAAACACCTCCAACACCTACAGGTCAGCAGGTCCACTGCTGTCTCTGATGGGCCCAAACTTTGCTTGTTCAGCGTTTGCTGCTGCTGACTTTGAAAATCACACCAAACATGGAATCAAATATATCGACTCAGCTTAGACTACAGAGAAGCTCGGCACTGCTCACAAAACTCAAACACAAAAGGCTTTTTAAAGACAACAATCACTTTGACAGACACACAAACACGACTGAGTACAGAGCAGCTGCTGGTTTGAAGCCACAGAAATGTTCAAATGTTTAAACACACTGCAGCGTTGCAGCCGTGATGCATTTGTGCTGCTAAGGCCACACACATCAGCTGCCTTACATTTTAGTACCAGTTCATCTCTGACCATGGCAGCACAGTCTTTCCAGTACAGTGATGTTGGTGGGGACAGTGGGGACTGATTGTTCATTGGCTGTAAGCCGGTCACATGGACGTTTAACTGGTGCTTTGATTGCTCTGTAGTCTGTTGTGCCTGTGAGCTGCTCCTAAAATGAGACAGATTATAATTGTCACCATTCTGTTAATGACTCTTATTATGTGCGCTCTCCTCCACTGTCACACTAAACACATTAAACCTTTATTTTTGTGTAAAGTCAGGATTTATTGGCTCTTCTTAAAAGCGTCATGAAGTGCAAAACTCAGCAAACATTATACAAAAGTAGATTTAGAAGCTGAACTGAAAACATTTAAAGTGACAGTCAGCACAAATCCAGCTGACATCTCCATCCAACCCAAGTCTTCATTTAAAGTCATTATAACTGTGACACACGTTTGTTACAGTATTAATCCTGCCTGATGCTGCAGGGCCAACATCATGAAACAGGCTCAGCATTTATTTCCATTATAAAACTTTATCATTAAAAACAAACCATTGTTCTGCAGTCGTCCCAGGACTGTCGGTCAAACGTTCTCTCCACATGTTTAAGGCTGAGCTCACTTTATCGTCTGCCTGAAGGAGGAAAGCAGATGTTACTAAACATCACAATAAAACATATGAAATGGGTGCACATGAGGAACGTCTGCACTGTTAAAGCCATGCAAACATCTTCACACATGAAGCAGCAACACCTCTCAGTTTAGCAGCAGCTGGTAAAAGCCACAGTGATCCTGGAGCCTCCCTGAAGGACTCGTTCATCAGTAACTGTCAGGAGGACGATTAAACCTTCTGCACACGTCCTGTAGTTACACACTCGGGAGGAAAGACGACGTCCTCGCTCTGCAACATGATCTGTGTTTCATCCAGGACGCTCAAACACAGATTGGTTTCCAAATATTAGACGCACTGGTTCTTCATGCGTTTCTACCTGAGCACTCAGAGTCATTTCTACAACAGGCCTCCTTCACCTGCTGGTGCCTCTGTTTCTGTGTTTGGCTGTTTCCATCAGTGCCTGATGTTTGTGATCTTTGATCTGTTCTGAAGTCTCTCTTTGTAACACAAATGTTGTTTGGCTTCTTTTGCAAACAAGGCAAAAGAACTTTAATGGATTCATTTGCTGATCTTACTGTTCTGATGCAAAGCCGTCCTTTCAACGCTTTAGAAAGAAAACCAAACAATGTTTTTAAAACTTTCCCAAAATGTAAAAGCTATTAAAACCATAAACTTCTGCTCCTTGATCATGTGATTCTTCTTCTAGACTGTCTGTAATTGTTATTGCTGATTGTCAATAAAGTTGTTTTTTATAAGTTATGTTGTAAAGGAAGCTTGTGGCGAGGGAGGAGGGGCGACTAAAAGCAGGTTCATATAGTGGGAAAGTCCTCAGGTCATGTGAGGATATTTACTGATGCGTCAACACTGTCAGATAAAAGAACGGCTGCTGCATTTGTTCTCCCACAAATAAGTTTGGTGATGAGTAAAAGAATTACAGATGATGTGGCAGTTTATACTGGGAGCTGGTAGTGATGTTACTGGCTTGAACTGGGTGGAGGACGCACTAATATGGAGGTATGTGGTTTGCTGGGACTCTAGCAGCGTGCTAGTGAGCACAGGTGATATGTCTTCAGACTCTAGGCAACATATTGTTTTTGATATACTTCATTTACTGTATAGAATCAAACACAGAGGGATAGAAGTGGATTTCTTATGGCTCCCTGTGAATATCGGTGTTGATGCAATGAACAGGACGATAAGTTTAAAAAGGTGCAGCAAGAAGAAGTCGTGCAGGTTTGACTATAAAATACAGTGAAAGTGAGGTGAAGAGTATAATGAAGGTAAAGATGAAGGACGAGTGGCAGGCACACTGGGACAGAGACGGGAAAGGCAGATATTATTATACAGAAAACAGTCGTGTAGAAGAAGCTGCAGCAGAGACCAGGATGGAATCTGGAGAGTCAGAGTTGGTCGCACAGGCTTGAATAGCACACTTAAAAAGGTAAACATGACACAGGAAGTGTGACTTCTGTGGACCAGAGGAGACGTTTGACGGGTTGTTAGCGTCGTCAGGATGCTGGATGGAAACGCTGTGCCTGATAGGATGATTACAGGCTGGACTTTGTCTTCCTGTTACAGATGGATCCAGGCCCTGGATGACTGCTGGACACACATGACCCACACTAGGCTGCCTTCATCCATCCTTTCCTCCTTCACTGAGACTCAGAGTCAGCATGTATGTATTTATCAGGGATTTGAATCCTTTCATTGCAGAGTGAAGTTAAAGTAGACGTGTGAACACACTAATAAACACAAAGGGACACAACTACTACTGCATGATGTAAAGCTGAAGTATTACACAGCTTTATGAACCTCCTGTTATCCTGGTAGACGAGTACAGCAATAAATCTTTTACTTGAACATCTTCTGGCTCCAATAAGCTTTGAAATGTGACCATGAAGTTAGAGACACACTGACTGAAACCCACAGCTGTGACTGTGGATCACATCCACACACAGTGTAGCTGCTGTCTCTGTGTGAGCCTTTGCACTGCTGCTCGCAGCACCGTTATATCACTCAGCGCTCGCTGCTGTTATTGAATCCACTTTTTACTGTCCGTGCAATCAAGCTCCTCTGCAGAGCTAGAAAATATCTTCGAACCAGTTTATGTGTTAGGGGATCCTTTGCAGCTGTGACTGTTGCCTCTGTTTTTGTCCTTTGGTTCCTGGGAGCCTTTTACATTTCCATCAGCAACAAATATCTGAACAGGCTTTATTGTAGGAAATACAGGAGTAAATAGTTGTCATTATTTATTAGATGTTGTTAAAGATGATCCGATGCTTGTTTAGTTTAATGCTGTGGCTTCAGTCAGCATCACTGTGCTGTATAGTTTTATTTTTCTGATCCTTCTGTTAAAGTTGCTGAATAAAAGCTGGTTGGTCTGCACCTCACCGCTGCCTCGAGCCTCCTTCTTTAAAGCAGCAGAGGCTCTTCATTCAGGTATCACAGGTCGAGTTGTTCTGCAGGAGACCCAGAGTACTGTCCTTGGTCCATAATGACATTAACTTTGATTCATGTCAACATGAAGCCTGAACGTCTGTGATGAACACACTATCAGCATCACTGACATGTTTCATCATTTAAAAACACTTCCTGTCACTGTGGTGGTTACAGTGACATCATGCAGTTTGTGCTTTGACCTCCAGAGGGCGACAAATCAGCACAGACAGAGAGCTCCATTCAAACTTTGCTGCCATCAGGAATAATTCTTCAAATATAATCATCAGTGTTTGAGCAGTTATGATATCAGGGACAATCTAGACATGTGTGACAATACTGAACATGTCACATGACACACCTCAAACATCATGTGATCCACTCTCAGTCTGCACTTTCATTCATGACATCATGAATTTATGATCAGTTTACTCCTGAAATATTCAAATGCTGCAGGGTGAAGAACAACAAAGTGTTGACACATGTTTGTGTTTCAAACAGGAAAACCAGCAGAAATAAATCATCTTTGGACAACATGACAGAGATTAGTGAGTTTCCAACTTGCACTTGAATGCAGCACAGACAGATTCTGATGTTCGTGGTTGTAAACGTGTCCTCAAACGCCGCTCTGACTCTTTCCTTCCTGCTCAAAGTTCCTCTTTTCTGAACTTGGTGTTTGTGCCTGACGCTGATCGTCTCCGTGTGGAGCTCCGTGTGAAGGTAACGTTAGCAGTGTGTAATGTTTCCTGGCTAACATCAGCTGTGTGCAGCTCAGTTCCAGCACAAATCTGCCGCTCCATAGTTCACGGTAACGGACTCATGAGGTCGACCGTTAAACGCTCTCCCGCCATTTTGTCTGTGTGCGCGGATGTGTACGTTTTTGTTACCACTGTCATCTCATCAATAGCCTATTTGTAAAAGATCTCTGTTCATAGTTTAGTTGGATTTTAAAACTCTGTAGTTGGACAGTTTTATTTTGGACTGATGCTAAAATTCTTGCTGATTGTTTCTGTCGAGGTTTTGTACTTGACATCCGCCATTTTGGATGTGATAAGCTGTAGAGAGTGCGTCCAAAAAGAGAAACCAGAAAGAGAACCTGTTTTATTAATAACCTCTTGCAAATAGAAGAATATGAAAAAAACAACAACAAATAGGATAAAACCTTTAAATTACTTGAATTTTTAAAATCACCATCATCTGTTAACACAAATTTGATCATTTCAAATTTTTGTTTTCATTTTCTCTTCCCAGTTACTTCTTTCTCATTCTCTTCATTCTCCTTGTCACCTTACGTCTCACTCCTTAACTGAAGTTATAGTTCTAACATAAGAAGTCCCACCAACGTCCTTTATTTAATCTCTGTGTTGTCACAGTTATTATCATCAGATCAGACATGAGACCCAGACAACAACATAAGTTTACAAGCTAACATCATGTCAGCTAACATTAGACGATAGCATCATAAACTTTAAATTACTTTGCCTCTGATCAACTGTTTGATTACATTCTCACATCACAGGTTTATTTGCTAAGTGTGAGTCCGCCCACATTAGATCCACTTTTCAGCAGGTGGAATAATTTGTAGTACTGCTGTGTTTAGCAGCATGTTTTGCAAATTACTGCATTTTGTTTGACTTCCTTGTGAAATCCAACCCCCCCCCCCCCCCCCCCCCCAATAAAATTACATAAGGTATAAATAAAAGCCAAATAAAAGAAAGAAAAAATAAAATCCTCCTGGATCTCGGTAGCTCCAGGAACAGCTGGTCAGCTGACCTGAGACTGACACGGTGTGTGGAGATGAAGAAGCTCAGAGAGCTACAGCGGGGCAAGACTGTGAAAGCATTTAAAGACAAACGGCACAAATTTTAAAATGAACTCTAAAAGACACAGGCAGCCAGTGCAGGGAGGCCAGCACAGGGGTTATATGCTCTCTTTTACAAGTTCCTGTTAGGAGTCGTGCAGCCGCATTTTGAACCAGCTGCAGACGTGAGAGCAATGACTGACTGACCCCCACATAAAGTGCGTTATAGTCCAGGCGGGAAGAAATAAAAGCATGGATCACTGTTTCAAGGTGCTGCTTTGAAAGAAAAGATTTGCCAGTCGCCTTAAATGATGAAAACTGGACTTCACCACTGCTCTGATTTGGTTCTCCAATTTCAAATCACGTCCAACTTAAAACCAAGATCAGTAACAACAGGTTTAAAATAAACTTCCAGGGGTCCCAAATCTACAGAGGAGGACTCACAGGGACCACTGGGTCCAAACACCAACAACTTGTTTTCTTTTTATTAAAATTTAAAAAGTTTAGAGCCAACCAAGCTTTAATGTCATCTAGGCATGTCATGAGGGGTTTTATGCAGATGCCACCCTTCTGCTTCAGTGGCAAATGAATTTGGCAGTCATCGGCATAACAATGAAATGAGATCCCATGCCTTCTAAAGATGGAACCCAGAGGCAATCAATACAGTAAAACGAGCAGTGGCCCTAAAATTGAACCCTGTGGGACGCCGCATGACAGAGGAGCAGAAGATGATTTGGAACCGAGAAGGCTGACAGAGAAAGTTCTGACACCAACAGTGTTGGGAAGGTTAGTTTTAAAATGTATTCCATTACAGATTACAGAATACATGCCCCAAAATGTATTCTGTAACGTATTCCATTACGTTATTCGATGAGAGTAACGTATTCTGAATACTTTGGATTACTTAACATATTATCATGCTGTTTACAACTACATGATGTTAGGTAATCTTACACGGATGGATTAAGTGGCAGAAACACACACGGGCACAGGATAGTTGTGATGTAAGTTTATATACCAGAATAGGGAATATTTACAAGGAAGGTGGCTATATACAGTGACAGATAAAAATGTGCCAGGAGAGTAACACCGAAGAGATGAGACGAAGCCGAGGTATGCAGATGACGCACCAGAGCTACCTGACAACGAGGAACAAAACAGAGTTTACGGAGTACCGTTGATAGCCGAAAGTTAAACAAAAGTGGACGGGGAGAGTTGGAGAGTTTACTTGAAACACAAACTACAGCTGCAGCAGTGATCACAGCCTGATGGAACGTAGCTCTCCATCGCGGATCCACAGTAGCCAACACCAAAAACAAGGCAGGCGAGCAAGCAGCGGAACAGGCTAAAACAAAAGAGAAGCAGGCAAAAAGTAAAACATGCAGCTCCACAGCGTGGAATCAGCAGATTCAGCTTGCACTAACACGTTACCACTTGTGACAGCAACAATACTCCGACACCAGACGTCCGTGACTCGGCTCCATAAAAGCGCTCACTGATGACGTCCGATGTGCCGCAGGTGTGCCGGAATGCCATCAAGCCCCGCCTCGCCTACCTATGCCAAAAAGGAAAACAAAACCCAAACAACAACAATACACCTACCCACCACCTCCTAACACATGAATGTACTATTGCTGTGATTTATTACTATTACTGAAGGTCCGCGGCTCCGAACCGTAGTAAAGGACCTCTGGCTAATACGTCGGGTTCGTGTCGGCTCGTAGCTGAAAACTAGCTTTACTTTGTTGTGTGGGTCAACTTTGCTAGTGAGAGACAGAGAGAGGCGTTGAAAGGCTGCTCCAACGGAACTTATTGTTTCGGAGGAAAACACGAACACGGTGTACACTCGAGTCTTAATAGCTTACTTACAGCTGGGCTCATCAGGCTCTCTTCTTGGCTGAAGTGGTTATTATTGTATTTACATGCTTCCAGCTCCCGTTTCTGCTCGATGACAACTCGTACTTTTCCTTTTTCTCCCTCCTCGCGCTCACAGACCCATAACGGGTATGACGGTCCATTCTCCCTACAGCACGAACTACACTGCCCATGATGCTACATTCTTTAGAGCTATACCTGTAGCATACTGCCTGTTAGCTTAGCACAACAACAGCAACAACAAAAAGGCGCTCTCTCACCCAGGAAACGCGCAGAGAGAGAGAGCGTCACCCTGTAACCATGGCAACCGTAACGCTGCCGCCTGGAACAACAGAACGTAGCTGTCAAACAAAACCCAAACAGTCCTGACCCGCGACAAGATGAAACAGGAAAGTACCGTCATGTAATCCATTTATTTCAACAAAGTAACTGTATTCTGAATACCACCTTTTTAAACGGTAACTGTAACGGAATATAGTTACTCATATTTTGTATTTTAAATACGTAACGGCGGTACATGTATTCTGTTACTCCCCAACACTGGCCACCAATACCCATCACATCACTTAATTGAGGAATTAGAGTATTGTGGTCTTCGGTGTCAAAAGCAGCAGTTAGGTCAAGCAAGACAAGAACAACATGGTTACCAGAATCACATGCCAGAAGGATGTCATTAAAAACCCTTAATAATGCAGATTCATTGCTAGGAAGGGTTTTAAAACCTGACTGAAAAACCTCAAGGATGCCGTTATCATCTAGTCATCTTTCAGTTGACTAAAAACAATTTTCTCTAAAACCTTGGAAACTAAAGGCAGCTTGGAAATAGGCCTATGAGTAGCTAAAACGTTGTGATCAAGGCCAGGTTTCTTAGCCCTTTGAGGTCCTCACCAAGAAAAAAAGCAATGTAATTTTCTTTTTTGCATTCCTTATTGAGTTGGGTGAGTAATAACCACAATCATTTTTTTCAATAGACCCTGTAGTTTTTAAAATATTGATCTGTACCAAACGGTTGAGTGTCATGCAAATACAAGTACATTAGATAATACAGTTGAAAAAAATTAAATAAAGTGCCGAATTAAAATTAAATGAATAACAAAACCTATCCAGGGCATTGGATACAGTTTATTTCTAGCAGCATGCCAGTGAACATTGCTGTTTTCATTCCATCAAAGGACAGTATAATATCAAACAACAAAATACATCGTTTTTTCATCTGCAAATGTGAAAAATGTGCTACAGCACAAAATACTCACATTCAGGCCACTTCTGATTGAATGCTACTGTGCAAGATCATTTTTGTTTTTTTAAAAAAAGAGAAAAAAAAACAGTGCAAATCAAGCATATCTGCTTGTGGTTTTGGTCATTGGGGTCTTAGGGTGTAGCATTTATTCTGTGGTCTTGGAGAGCTGGATCATGTTAATCAAATTAACACTTAATTTGATTTATCAACAGCAATGGATAAACAATGATTTTATAGCAAATAATCAACATTAATAACATTTAGGTTATGTTAGCATTAGCACCATGAAGGGACAAATCAACTGTTCGGCTGACCACTTTTTAAAAAAAAAATTTAAATATTTAATTTCACTTTTTTAATGCTGTCAGGTGACATACATCGGTTTAGTAAGTCCTCTAACACTATCATATATCAAAAATTATATCTTCTTATCTTAGTTTAATCAAAAACACTGAAAATATGTTGGATGTTTTTTTTTGTTTCTGACTTCCTGTTTGGGAGAGGTATAAGAAGAGCCAACTGTTTACATTCACAGCGCCTTCTGGTGGATTTTTTTGGCATTACAGATGTAAACCAGGCCATCTGTCAGCTCTTTTTTACTTCGGAAACATGGATTAAACAATTTCTCTTCCACGACGCAATCCGATAAAAACCGATCTCTTTATCCGTCGGCTTCCTGTGGCTGTCATGCGACTATTGCACTCAATAACACAACAGCTTCTTGCCATTCTTTGTGTGTCTTTTTATCGCTGTGTGACTGTTTTCATGTGAAAGCCTGCTTGCACTAGTATCGCTTGCCACTCGTTCCCAGAATCCTTTGCGCTTTTACCCTGGACTGACGTCACATTTTCAGTCTCTATAATGGCAGTTGTTGATGGATGTGGCTCTGATGCAGCCGTGGTAGCTGCTGATAATCACGATGCTATCAGGTACTGGCAAAAAGGAGGAAATCTGTCTTAGCACATTTGCGCCGCTGTGTGTTTTTGTGGTCTTCTTTTGGAACTATTTCAGTGAGTTTTAGTCGGAGTGCGGTGAAACTTGGTGTTTGGAATCGGTGATAGCTCTGGGAGCTAACTAGCCTTTCTTTAGCCGGTTACATGAAGTCTGTATGGTTTTGTTTGTTTATGGACTTTTGGGCATTTATGTAACTACTCTTTTAATCATTGCTTGTTTCGTGTGTTTGGTGGTTGTAGAAATGTTTTCTATCAGACTTTAGCAGAGATTTCTGTGGATACCACACATGTCTTTTGCCCCCGGTACGGGAGCGTGGGGCTTATTAAAGTAAATTTGTAAGAATCAGCAATTTATTTAAGCTTTTCTCTCTTTTTCATTTTCTTTTGCTAACTGTGTTTAATAGGAACGTGGTCATTGAGAGCATCTCAGTCGGTGCTGCTGTTTCCTGTGTCTGTACAGAGTTTGATCTTCAGCACATGATGTTCGTCTGTCTCTGCATCTGTTTCTCTGACTGCAGCTGTGTTTGGAACATCCAATCCTCCAACACCTCAACTCTGCTGATCCTTACTTACTTATTTATACTTATTTTCCACCCTGATTTACGAATAAATTCTTTACAAATCCTACCATGTGAATTCATGGATTTTTTTTTTTTCACATTCTGTCTCTCACAGTTGAAGTGTACCTCTGGTGCAAATTACTGACCTCTGTCATCATTTTAGGTGGGGGAACTTGCACAATCGGTGGCTGACTAAATACTTTTTTGGCCCACTGTAAAATCAAAATTCACGTTTTATGCAACTAAAGTGTTTCATTGTGTAGGCTACAGAACATAATTCAGTTATAGACGATATATGAAACATGTATACTTACTGCATTTGAATCATTTAAACCATATGTGATATAAACACCTCCACGTGTGTTTGAAAAAACAAACGCTTTGATTTTGACACCCCAAGAAAATCTTCCTAGATCTGCACGTGTTCAGAGTAAGAGTCGAATAAACAGCAGCAGAAGCTGATTGATGAACAGCTGAATGACATATCAGCTGTAGCTGCAGCATCTGCACAGAGTTTGATTGGCTAACGCTGATTTGTTTGTTTTTTCAAACAGTACAGCAGAGAGAGAGGAGATGAAGAGTGCAGCAGAGACAGTGAAGAAGAGGTGAGCATCTGACAGAGCAGAGCCAGTTTAAAGGAGCCTCACAAGCTCACACATGACAGCTTCATCAACATGGAGCTCTGAGTGTTTATTAAAGGATCATTGGACGCTCTGACACAGCTGACTGCAGCCTTTAGCTGTGAGCACACAGTGTCTCACATTTACATTCACTTCCCTGTCAAACTCAGTAACTTTAAACAGCTGCTGTTATCAGGTGAAGATAGCAAAGCTTTCAGGGCTGAGCCCCAGTGTTTCAGGATAATGGCCCCAGAGACCACAGTCACATATGTGGGGAAGGATTTTAAGTTTAAAACTTCCTTTAAGCACTAACAGCAGAGACGCACAAAGTCGCAGACAGGGAACAAAGTATTTTAGGTTTGTATTGTCAGATTATTTAATCATTATACTGAACAAATATGTGAAAAAGTAAAAACCTCTATTATGATGAGGTTATCACTACATTCACATGTCATCGATGTGTTCTTTCACACAGATCAGTTTCAGTGTGTGTGGCCCGTACACTAAACCATGACACAAATTCATATGATGTGACACCCAGACTGTGTTCACTGTTTCTTTTGGTAAAATCATCTTCTCGTGTTTTTATAGAAAGATGATGGAAGAACCTAAAGAACAGCCAGCCAAAGCAGCTCCATCAGCAGGTAGGAGATCAGTGCTTTGTATGATGAGACGTATGGATGTATAGACTTCAGGCAGATTCTTTTTTTGTAACTGTGATAAGTACATAAAATTCACGAGTTGTAACCTGTCCTAATCTTTGCCTTAATCTTTCTGTGGGACATTAATATAACATGAGAACTTCCAGTCTAAGGAGTTTGGCAGAGAAACAACTGGACTTTTTTGTACTTTGAACCCACATATGAGGTTAAAACGATGCCACCTTAAAATGAAACTGAAGAAATATTGAAACTGAAACAAATGTATTGAAAGTGAAATGATAGTGAAAAAACATAAATATAGAAATTTAAAGAAAAAACTCACTGTTCATGTGGTTTTCACACTTACATCGTTTTTTTTCCACGTACAGTTATTTTTTCAGCTTCAATTAGTTGGCACTGCTTCGGCATCTGAGGGTGCGCTTGAGGGGCGGGGCTTCAGAGCCACATATATGAGCCACATATGTTTGCGCACATTATATTGCTAACCAGTGACTGTAGAAATCATGGACGACCTAATATCTGCAGCAGCTGCAGTCATGAAGAAACTTGCGTATCTCTGAACGGCACATAGAGCGGGGACGCTGAGAGGAGGTCCAGCGTTTACCGACTGTTTCAAACTGACAGACTCAGGTGTTCTTCAGTGTCTGCCTGACAGAAGGACCTGAGAGCCGCCACAATATTTTTGGTAAGTGAAAGGTGTTTGTAAGCTAATCTGTAGCTAACATCCTTAGCTAGCTAGCTAAGATGGGCACTCGGCTATCGGCAAAACTTGTTTTGTAAAGTTTGTTTAGCTAACCCGTGCAGGTGAACGAAATGAGCAGAAACGCACCGGGCTGCTCCGTCAGTAACTAACCACAGTTACTGTACTTTTATTATGAGTATTACACTGTAAGAGCAACAGGCTGCACTCTGCTGCAGCTCCTGTGCAGAGCTGATTATTCAATATGTGCAAACAGCAGCATGTTTTCACTCTTTTGCCACATCTGTAAGGATATTAACACATATTTTAAAAAAGGCTTGCACTTCAGTAACCCCTCATTGATCATTAATTACAGATTAAATAGCAAAGCCTAATATTTATGTACTCAAACCAAATACTTCTGCTTGGCAGCTTAAGTTAAAATGTGTGTTTCATTTTTCCTCGGATTACATTTTTAGCACTGACTCTGTGTATTGTTTTTACTAAGTTTGTTTCAAATATTCAGGTTAAATAAAACAGTCTGAATCATTCTTATTGAGGTAAGTTCACAAAGTTACATGTGCAGTACAGCTTACATCCTTTGAGAGGGAAAAAAGCATTAATATTTGTTATGATACCTCTGTATGTTGGTGACCACGGTGCAGCAGCAGACTGAACCAGGACTGAAACCTTCTCCGTCTGCTCATGTATGCAGATTCACATTCACAAAGCACCAACAACTCAAAGGTTAACATTATATTGGAAAATCTGTTGGTATATACGGCTTTAAGAAATAAACAGCTCGTATGTGAGCAGAGCTGAAGAACTAAAGAAATGTAAGAGAAGATCTTCAGATCCTGGGTGTGTGAGGACAGAAGGATCAGCTCTATTTCAGATTTGAGATAAACTTTATATTTCAGTTTGTGATGGTTCTGTTCTCTTTGTGATTACAGGAGCTGATTCAGACCTCAGCACCACCCAGTGACAGCAGACAGATCATCCAACATGTTCACATGTTAACTGCAGAATGAACTGATGCAAACAGTACAAAGGTTAAAGCACCACATGTGCTGTAGTGAAAGCTGCAGCTGTTTTATGGATAAAAACAAAGTCAAAAGGATTAATCACCCCTGTATCATATGAATGTTGGGTTTTTCTCTGTATCTGTTATTGTACGATCTACTGTACAATATAAAGCACCTTCAGGTGACTGTTGTTGTGATTTGGCGCTATATAAATAAAATTGAATTAAATTGAAATGTAACTGTGTCACTATATATCAGCATTAACAGGACCTCAGCTTGGTGTTTCACAAAGCTGCTGATCTCAGACCTGCACAGCTTCCGTTTTAAACACTGAATGTACTCAGCTGCATGAAGAGCACGTTTGAGTTTCTCTGACACAATTAAATAAAAACTGATGAAGGTCAAAGGTCGTCACTTGTATGTCGAACTACAGACTTGTCATCTGGAATTCTTTCACAGTTTGCAAATTTGCAAATAGTGTGTTATTTACCATTAAGTGATTCAGAGTCATTCATACCAGAGTAACCAGAGAGGATGATATATTTTTAAATATATAACTATCCACAGGACTGAATATAATATCTCTAAGTAAAAGTCCAGAGACTCTGAGGATTATCCAAGTATTTATAACATTACACAAAGCAAAGTTCTCCATCACACAACGCTCAAAAAGAGATTTCTACGCCGAGTATGCATCATTCTCAGACTCCTCTCATACTGCCAATAAACTCTTCCAGCTCCTCCTCCCCTCCAGGAGGCGCTACAGGAGCCTTCAGACTAAAACCAGCAGGTTTAGGAACAGCTTCTTCCCCACAGCTGTCACCCTACTGAACTCAGTCCCCGCTGAGCCTTTCCATCCACACTCACCTAACCCTTCTACACTCCTCCTCCCAGTGACCATGATCCTTTCATTATCAACATTCACCACGTTGGTTACTGCTGTAGTTTTAGGACACTGACATGGTGTAGTCTCTGTTATAGTGCCTACACTGTTATAGTCTGTTCAGAGAGCTACGCTTCCACTACTGTAGATATTTTCATAGCACTCTGTAGATCTGTTTACCTCACAGTGCTTCATCTTTATATATGTATATTTGTTCATAGTATACCTGTATACTTGCCCGTCTGCAGAGGTGGGTAGTAACGAGTTACATTTACTCCGTTATATTTACTTGAGTAAGTTTTTGGAAAAAAAATTTACTTTTAAAGTACCCTTTTTGCACGATACTTTTTACTTTTACTTGAGTACATTTGTGAAGAAGAAACGGTACTTTTACTCTGCTACATTTCCAAAATTTGACTCGTTACTTTTTAAAAAATAATTAGTTTAACACATTAGATAACATGCCGCCAGTGGAGTTTCCGGTAACTTTTTTACCAATCAGATGTGGCCATGCAGTCACATGACCAGCTTGAAACTGTGGCGGGCCCAAGCGTTTCAAAGTAGCGGACACACGGAAAGAAGACACACATGAAAACATGGCAAAGCCAGTTGTCTACGCTAGAGCTGAAGAGGATGAACAGCATTTTCCTCACATACAAAGAATGTTTCGCTTAAAGGCAAGGCAAGGCAAGGCAAATTTATTTGTATAGCACAATTCAACAACAAGGTGATTCAAAGTGCTTTACAGAGACATTAGAAACAAAAACAAATAAAAAGCATGATTTAAAATTGATTAAAACAAGCAAACAAACAAACAAACAAAACAGTATATAAAATCAAAACAGATAAAATCAGAACAGTAGATAAAATCAGTAGTTAAATGTAAGTTTTGAAATTTAAGCTTAAAGTGTGGATTTGGTGCTTTATTCAAATGCAGCTGAGAACAGGTGAGTCTTCAACCTGGATTTAAATAAACTGAGTGTTTCAGCTGATCTGAGGCTTTCTGGGAGTTTGTTCCAGATATAAGGAGCATAAAAGCTGAATGCAGCTTCTCCGTGTCTGGTTCTGACTCTGGGAACTGATAAAAGACCGGATCCAGATGACCTGAGGGATCTGGAAGGTTCATACTGGGTCAGGAGGTCACTGATGTATTTTGGTCCTAAACCATTCAGAGCTTTATAGGCCAGCATCAGAACTTTAAAGTCTATCCTCTGATGGACAGGCAGCCAGTGTAAAGACCTCAGAGCTGGACTGATGTGGTCCACTTTTTTGGTCTTAGTGAGGACTCGAGCAGCAGAGTTCTGAATGAGCTGTAGTTGTCTGACTGATTTTTTAGGTAGACCTGTAAAGATGCTGTTACAGTAGTCAAGCCTACTAAAGATGAATGCATGGACTAGTTTTTCCAGGTCCTGTTGAGACATCAGATCTTTTATCCTTGAAATATTCTTGAGGTGATAGTAAGCTGATTTTGTTATTGTCTTAATGTGTTTTTCTAAGTTTAGGTCTGCATCCATCACTACACCCAAATTTCTCGCGTGGTTTGTGGTTTTTAGATGTATAGATTGAAGTTCTCTGGTGACCTGTAATCGTTTTTCTTTGGCGCCAAAGACTATTACCTCAGTTTTGTTTTTGTTTAGCTGGAGAAAATTGTACGGGGCCTTGGTCTCCTGGTGACATTGTGATATATATTTGTGTGTCATCTGCATAGCTATGACAGTTTATTTTGTTGTTGTTTATAATCTGTGCCAGTGGGAGCATGTAAATGTTAAACAGAAAGGGTCCCAAGATGGAACCTTGGGGAACTCCACATGTGATACTTGTCTGCTCAGATGTGAAGTTACCTATTGATACAAAGTATTTCCTGTTTTCTAAGTATGTTTTGAACCAGTTTAGTACAGTTCCTGAAAGACCTGCCCAGTTCTCCAGTCGTTTGAGTAATATGTTGTGGTCAACTGTATCAAATGCTGCACTGAGATCCAGTAAAACTAGGACTGACATTTTTCCACTGTCTGTATTCAGACATATGTCATTAAACACTTTGGTCAGAGCGGTTTCAGTGCTGTGGTTCTGTCTAAAACCTGACTGGAAGGCATCGTAGCAATTATTCTGTTTTAAGAAGTAACTGAGCTGTTGAGAAACTGCTTTTTCAATGATCTTACTTAAAAATGAGAGATTTGAGATCGGCCTGTAGTTGCTCATTTGTGTCTTGTCAAGATTGTCCTTTTTCAGTATAGGTTTGATTACAGCAGTTTTTAGTGATTCTGGAAACACACCTGACATTAAGGAAAAGTTGACGATCTGTAACAGGTCTGACTCTAAAGTCTTTGAGACCTTTTTGAAAAAACTTGTTGGCAGGACATCTAAACAGCAGGAGGAGGAGTTCAGTTGACCTAAGATGTCCTCCAGGTCTTTGCTGTTAATAGGTTGAAACTGTTTCATGGTGTTTAAACAGTTTTTTGGTGGACACAGTACATATCCTGGATCTGCTGTTGATGTACCAATTGCTTGTCTAATTTTTTGGATTTTTTCTGTGAAGAATTTGGCAAAGTCATTGCAGGCCATGGTCGAATGAAGTTCAGCTGCCACTGACACAGGAGGGTTCGTTAGCCTGTCAACTGTAGAAAATAAGACCCGAGCATTATGGCTGTTTTTAGTGATGATGTCAGAGAAGTAGGACCTCCTTGCACTCCTCAGTTGTAAATTATAATTGTGAAGTTTCTCTTTATAAATGTCATAATGAACCTGGAGGTTTGTTTTTCTCCATCTGCGCTCAGCTTTCCTACACTCTCTTTTTTCATTTTTCACCAGTGTGGAGTTTCTCCATGGAGACTTTTTCCTTCCAGAGATAACCTTCACCTTAATGGGAGCAATAGTGTCCATTACATTTAACATGTTAGCATTGAAGCTATTGACGAGCTCATTGACTGACCCTCTGGACAGGTCAGGTGTTAATGGGAAGACCTGGTTAAAAATTGCACTACTGTTTTCAGTTATACACCGTTTTGTGATCACTGTTGTTGATATATTTGTGTGGGCTGAGATTTTACTTTCAAAGAAAACACAGTAATGATCAGACAGGCCCACATCAGACACAGTAACCTTTGAAATGCTCAGGCTCTTGGAGATCAGTAGGTCAAGAGTGTGTCCTCTATTATGTGTGGCCTCTGTTACATGCTGAGTCAGCCCAAAGTTGCCCAGAGTGTTACTCAGGTCTTTAGTCCCTTTGTCCTGAGGGTTGTCCACATGGATGTTAAAATCCCCAGCAATAATTACACAGTCGAAATCAACACAGATCACAGACAGCAGTTCACTGAGGTCATTAAAAAAGTCTGTGCAGTATTTGGGAGGCCTGTAAACATTAAGAAACACAACTTTGGATGGGGCCTTCAGCTGTAAAGCCACATATTCAAAAGACTGAAAACTTCCAGGAGATAGCTGCTTACATTGAAATGATTCATTAAATAAGACAGCAACCCCTCCTCCTCTCCTGCTCACCCTGACCTCACTGATAAAACTGTAGTTAGGAGGGGTCGTCTCGATGAGAACAGCTCCACTGTTACTTTGGTCCAACCAAGTTTCAGTTAAAAACATAAAATCAAGGCTGTGCTCAGTGATTAAATCATTAATTAAAAATGTTTTCCCAGCTAAAGATCTAACGTTTAATAAAGCCAACTTAAGTGTTTTAGAGGCATTACTTGTCCCCTCGTGTTTGGGAGCAGTCTGTGGCACACAAGGTATGTTTACTATGTTTAAAGATCTTTTAGAGTGCAGCTCTCTGTGTTTTGACCAGGCCACATGTCTCCTTCTGTCACCTAAAAGTACAGAGATTTTAAAACCTTCTAGTAAACAGGGTCCCAGCTTCTCCTGGGAAAAGTCACCACTGCCATAATCCTCGCAGCCCGGACCCTTCACACATCACACATCAGACTGTGGAGACAGAGCGTGAAGGTGGTAAGGAGGAACTAAGGGGGGCGAGGCTGGGCAATGTGACTTCGATTGCTCTGATGAGGGCGGGGCTCGATGGCGAACCTTTGGCCGCTCTGGTGGGGGGTTTATGGGGGACAAAAAGGGATTGGGCCGGGGGGTAGATCTGAGCCCAGCATTGACTCGCTCCATCATCTTCTCAGTGAATTTCAGGTGTGGGGAGGAGGGAGAAAGGGAGGGGGAGGAGGGTGATGGCCTGTCAGGGGTTTGGGGGACTGGGGAAGATCGTGGTCCCTGGTCCTGGTCGTTGGTGTTGTTGAGAGAGTTGGAGGCAAATAGGGACCCCTCTTCTTGCCTCAGATGTCTCTCCTTTCTGAGGCTCTTCCCGGGTGGGGGCAGATGGAGCTCCTCCTCAAGGTTTCTGCTGGGCTTTGTCTGTTCTTGGAGTACTGTTTGTTCCTCTTTATGAGATAACTCCTCGTTTATCTCAGCCTTGGCACCAAGCACAGATGGATGACGTATGGAATAAAACAAGTTGGAGGTGAACAGTTTCACCCCTGACTTGTTAAAATTAAATCCATTTGCTTTGAACAGATGCCTGTGTTCCCAAAAAATATTAAAGTTGTTGATAAAATGCACCGAGTGGTCAGTACATGCTGATATAAGCCATTTATTCAGTGTAAACAACCTGCTGAATCTCTCGTCTCCTCCTCTGACCGGCGGTACAGGTCCACTGATGAATACAGCTGCATTCAGAGAGTTTACAGTATTTAATATTCCAGTAAAGTCCCGTTTCAGAACCTCCGACTGTTGTTTGGACACATCGTTTGACCCTGTATGCAGAACAATGTTTGTCACAGTTGGATATTCATCTGCAATTTGAAGAATTCTCTCCTTCAGGTTGTTGACCATATCCTTAGGAAAGCAGAGGACTTTAGTGTTCTTACCGCACATCATTTGTACATCCTTTACGGCAGAGTCACCCACAAGCAGAGTTTCAGGCCTAGCCTTTAGCTTTCCCTGTGGTCTTTTACTTTTCAACAGATTTTCAGACCTTACTTCGCTGCTTTTAGATGGATGGTTGTCCGATATAGATCCAGGGTCCTTTGATAGTGGAGCAAATCTGTTGTGCAGTTTCACATTCAGTTGTTTTGGAGGTTTGTTGTTAACCTTCCTATTCACTGTTGTCCAGTCCTGTTTCCTCTCGTATACAGGGGTAGAAGAGCTTCTCTGTCTCGTAGGAAGTGAAGGCCAGTCGGTTTCAGAGATTTCAGCTCGCTGTGCTCTGCCCGTGATACGTCCTCCGCCTTCCAGGAGACATGATTTATGTCTTGGTTTTGCATCAAGACAGTCCAAGGGGGGATTATCACTTGAGGATTTATAATAATGCACAGAGTCTACTTTCTTGGTCATGTTATCTGTGCTCCTTAGCTGTGTACTAGCTTGCTCATCGCCATTGTTTTGAATCAAAGGCAAGGTTGTTTCATTTCCACACAGTCCATTTACCTCCACGTTTACTTCTAAGCGATGAATTTTTGTCTCCAGTACTGCAATCTTCTGCAGGAGGCTGTGGTAGTCATCTGTGGATAGGGAAGGCATCTTGTTGCTAGTTAGCCTAGCGGTTAGCACCTTTCCAGGCTATTGGGGCTGTTCGGTGCCCAGACACTGTAATCAGGCTTCAGCTGTGTCTAGGCCACAGACACACGGAGCGCTGAGGATAAGGTAACTATAAAAATGTTGCTGTTTCTGTTAAGAACACTTTAGTCCTAATGATCTATAAGTGTCCAGAAGCTATCGCAGGTAAGCTCATACGGAAAAAAGGGAAAAAATCAGCATAAAAATCAATAAAAGAAGAAAAGCATTTAAGGAGCAAACAGATGACGCGTCCACACTCGCAAAAGATACCATTGGGTAAAAGCAGCACAAAAGAGTAGCTATGTCTTCAGTGAGAGCCAAAACAAACCAACTTTTCAGCGTGAAACAACTCAGTTCATGTAACCTGAGGAAACTGTAAGTTTTCTCTAAATATCTTTTAGCTGTGGTTAGCTGGATGTCAGTCTTATGTTACAGACGCTGTGTCGAGCTGGAGCTGCGAGTCATATTTTCGGCGCTACATTGTAGTGAGATAAGTTTGTGGGTATTTTGTGCAGCTTCAGCTGTCCTTTTAACTGCTCGCTGGTTAGCTAGCGTGAGCTATAAGCTAACAGCTAGCATGGTTAATGACGCTAGAGTTCCACGCACATGCAAACAGCTCGTCTCTACTGCTTTAACTGTTAAAACAGAAGACAATACTGCAGCTGACAGGGTTTATTATGTGAAACAGCAGCTTGTTTAGTTTAAACAGTCTGCATTAAGCTGGGCAAACACTGTGCGATTTTTTTTTTCAGTCGCGTTATTCAGCTCCTGCTCAAACTGTACAATTAAATCGCAGAGGTTAGAAGTTCATAGGTCACGATGCAGGGTCTCACACTATATGGCCTGATGCTCTGATGCGACCCGAGTGCTCAAACTGTGCCTTCATAACATGAAGCTTATCATACAAAATCTGTCCCTCGCTCTCCCTCTCTCTGTCTTACAGACACACACACCATCAACTTTGCTAAATTACTAATGAAAAACATTGACCAGGCAGCTGTGATTGAGTAGCAATGTCCATCCAACTCTTTTCATGGTTGTTGTAGTCATAATAATTTTGTGAGGCCACATTGAAAAGTGTTGGATACAGAAGCGTAGTACGGAAGCGTAGAGCCGCCACCCAGGCAAAAGAAAAATAGAGCTATGTCACATTATAACGTGAAAAGTTTATTATTATAGTATACTATTGTTCTAACAATATTAGATATAGTTCTAACAATATACTTTTCATGTTTGTACAATGTACTATCATTTAGGTACAATATACCTATTACAATATACATAATTCTCACGTTCGTACTTGCACTCGTTCTTATTTTAAACTTAATCTGGAATGCAGGATATGAATGACAAGATTTTGTTTTTCATATTTTTCATTATTTTTCAGTTTCAATTTTTTCTTCGGTTTCATTTTAAGCTGGCATCATTTTAACCCTACACACCCTAAAATTTAGTATTTGTTGATGAGATGTTGAAGTGTTAATTGAACAAAGTTAGAATACAGTGGAACCCCGACTTACGAAATTAATCCGTTCCCGAGGGTCTTTCGTAAGTCGAAAATTTTCTTAAGTCGAAACAGCCATTGCACCTTTTGAGTGAGGTGATGCTGAACGATAGGCTAATTGCTAACTAGAACAACAATATGTCGTTCAAGTGGAACAGCGAAGCACGAGTACGGAAGCCAAGGGGTTGTCACATGATTCGGAAGGCCTTGTGGGCATTGTAGGCTCAGCCAATCAGAGCCAGCGGATTTCGTTACACCGGCATTTTGCCGTACCATGGGCAGAAATATTGCCGTTCATTGCCTTCGTAACTTGAATTTTTTGTTAAATGGGGTATTCGTAAGTCGGGGTTCCACTGTATTTTTCACATGATTTCGACTGAGAAGCATGTTTATGTCTCTTTCTTCTTCCTGTAGAGGAGGAGCTTGCCAGGGTACGGTCAGCCTTTGTCTGGAGGGTAACAATAGAAATCCTTAAACTGCTCCTTGAGGCCCTTGTAAGTGATGGTATCTTAAATAAGTTGGAGGAAGAATCGATACTGGAGGGGAACCCACTCAGAGCAGACAAGGCACGCAGCTTGATCGACACAGTGAGGAAAAAAGGAGACAAAGCATGCAAGATAACAATCAAGCATCTTCAGATCAAAGATCCTTCTCTTTTCTCTCAGCTGCGTTTGAACTCTGATCCATCTGCTCAACAAGGTGAGGTCATGCATCAGATACCATGAATAAAAATGGTCACCTTGCAGTTTGTTGAGATGTGAAAGTGAAACCTCAGAATTCATTGTAAGAAAAAGGAGAGGGCAAGAACGTCATTCTACGACGAATGTTTGGATTTGTTACATGCCTGCAAATGTATTTTCTAAACTACATGGAGGAATTTTGATGATCGTCATAAACGTGTGAAACTACTTAGATCTAATGTGATCTGTATTTAATTAAACACAAGTGTTCTTTACTTTTAAAAACCATGCAAACTGATTGCCTTAAAAAAGAAAAGTCACAGTGTTTCTCTAACAAGAGGACACTCTTTAAGGATCGGTCATTTGACTTAAATGTTTAATGAAAAAAATGCCACATTTACATATAATAAAGCAAATTGTGGCCAGAAAGGGTTTACATTATCTTTTGCCATTGTAAATTACGAGAAGAATTAAATGTGAATTACTGAATCTCTCTCAGATGCTTCTTTAAATAACATAGCAGTGGGGAACGTTATGACACTTCAATGTTGTTATTTTTGGTTACAAAGTTTGGAGAAGAGGCACAGAAAGCAGAAACCTGTTTAGCCTGCACATGTTGGCATCAGGTACATATGAAAAGCTGCAAAGCAATGCAGATGTGGAGGTTCAAAACATTTAACATGGCTTTTTTCAGGAAATACATTTAGGAATTCCTGAAGCCCCTTTTTGATTTCTGGTAGAATGAGTATATTAAAAACTTGATAGGTTAAATAAAGGCCAAAGTACATCACATAGCTCCTTCAGACCAGATTTGTATTTTACCTTCTTTTTTTCCTTTTTTTGATTCAGATGCTCTTCAGAAGTGTCAGCCTAAACTCAAGTCTCTCTTAAAGAAGAAGTTCCAGTGTGTGTTTGAGGGCATCGCTAAAGCAGGAAACCCAACCCTTCTGAATCAGATCTACACAGAGCTCTACATCACAGAGGGAGGGACTGCAGAGGTCAATGATGAACATGAGGTCAGACAGATTGAAACAGCATCCAGGAAACCACACAGACCTGAAACAACAATCAGACATGAAGACATCTTTAAAGACTCACCCAAAAGACAGGACCTGATCAGAACAGTGCTGACAAAGGGAGTGGCTGGCATTGGGAAAACGGTCTTAACACAGAAATACAGCCTGGACTGGGCTGAAGACAAAGCCAACCAGGACATCCAGTTCATATTTCCATTCACTTTCAGAGAGCTGAATGTGCTGAAAGAGGAAAAGTTCAGCTTGGTGGGACTTGTTCATCACTTCTTTACTGAAACCAAAGAAGCAGGAATCTGCAGCTTTGAAGACTTCCAGGTTGTGTTCATCTTTGATGGTCTGGATGAGTGTCGAGGTCCTCTGGACTTCAACAACACTAAGAGTGTGACTGATATTACGATGCCCACCACAGTTGATGTACTTCTCACAAGCCTGATCAGGGGGACGCTTCTTCCCTATGCTCACGTCTGGATAACCACACGACCTGCAGCAGCAGACCAGATCCCCCCTGAGTATGTTCACAGGGTGACAGAGGTCAGGGGGTTCACTGACCCACAGAAGGAGGAGTACTTCAGGAACCGATTCAGAGATGAGGAGCAGGCCAGCAGGATCATCTCCCACATCAAGAAAGCTCGAAGCCTCCACATCATGTGCCACATCCCAGTCTTCTGCTGGATCACTGCTACAGTTCTGGAGGATGTGCTGGAAACCAGAGAGGGAGGACAGCTGCCCAACACCCTGACTGAGATGTACATCCACTTCCTGGTGGTTCAGGCCAAAGTGAAGAAGGTCAAGTATAATAGAGGACGTGCAACAGATCCACACTGGAGTCCAGAGAGCAGGAAGATGATGGAGTCTCTGGGAAAACTGGCTTTTGATCAGCTGCAGAAAGGAAACCTGATCTTCTATGAATCAGACCTGACAGAGTGTGGCATCGATATCAGAGCAGCCTCAGTGTACTCAGGAGTGTTCACACAGATCTTTAAAGAGGAGAGAGGACTGTACCAGGACAAGGTGTTCTGCTTCATCCATCTGAGTGTTCAGGAGTTTCTGGCTGCTCTTCATGTCCATCGGACCTTCATCAACTCTGGACTCAATCTGCTGGAAGAACAAACAACCCCCAAGAAGTCTAACACAGGAGAATCTGCAGAGACACACTTCTACCAGAGTGCTGTGAACAAGGCCTTACAGAGTCCAAATGGACACCTGGACTTGTTCCTCCGCTTCCTCCTGGGTCTTTCATTGCAGACCAATCAGACTCTCCTACGAGGTCTGCTGACACAGACAGGAAGTAGCTCACAGACCAATCAGGAAACAGTCCAGTACATCAAGAAGAAGCTCAGTGAGAATCTGTCTGCAGAGAAAAGCATCAATCTGATCCACTGTCTGAATGAACTGAATGATCGTTCTCTAGTGGAGGAGATCCAACAGTCCCTGAGATCAGGACGTCTCTCCACAGGTAAACTGTCTCCTGCTCAGTGGTCAGCTCTGGTCTTCATCTTACTGTCATCAGAAGAAGATCTGGATGTGTTTGACCTGAAGAAATACTCTGCTTCAGAGAAGGCTCTTCTGAGGCTGCTGCCAGTGGTCAAAGCCTCCAACAAAGCTCTGTAAGTAAACATGAACTCATCGCTTCATTCTTAAAATCATGGGAAATAAATCAGAGGTGCTCAGTTCAAAGAACACTACCACTTTAGAAAAATTAAAAAATAGTCACTAAAATAGTCATGATACTTTAAATATTTCTCTCCAGCAGGACATGTCAGCATTTCTGAAATATTTTTGTCTTCAACTCGAATCAAAGCACAATCCAGATCCAGCCTATAAGAACATGAGCTCTGATCCTTCAGCCCCTCTGACAGGTTTATTATCCTCAAGTTGTTCACCCTTCTCCAACAACCAGGAGTCTAGCTCTGTTTTTTAAAGCAAATACTTGAGCTACCAGACTGCACCTACATCGTTTTCAGATGTTCTTATTTTAAGGTCTGGTTTGTGTCTCATCTTTATTGCAATCCCCCATGTCTCTCTGTTTTTCAAATATAAATCTGTTACCTCGGTGTGGCCAGAACAACATGGTGAACCCAAAATACAGACAAAGGTGAAGGAACTGAATATTACTAGACGTGAAGGCTTTATTTACACACAGGAACTTGACACTTGGAATTTTTTAACATGAACTGTGAACTATGGCGGAAGTCAAGCACTTGAAGCTGTGAGCATGAAGTGGGCTCTGTGGTAGGTTTCCGGAAATGGGTCTTGGTAGATGGTAATCTGAGTCACTGTAACAGAGGTAGAGCAGCATCAGAAAGATCACTGGTGGAGGTTACAGTAAGTGAACGAGGTTATCTTCAATGTCTTATTTGGGGTTTCTGTAGCTCAGGAGGTAAAGCTGGTCTGATCTGACCTACTGATCAGAAGGTTGGTGGTTCGATCCCTGGCTCCTCCAGTCTGCATGTCAAGTATCCTTGGGCAAGATACTAACCCCAACTTGCTCTCCGATGCATCCATCAGAGTATGAATGTGCGTGAATGTACTTAGAAAGCACTAAGTTCAGATAAAGTGTTTGTGAGAATGGGTGTGATTGGGTGGATGTGGCATGTTGTATAGAGCGCTTTGAGTACTCCGGGAGAGTAGAAAAACGCTATATAAGAATCAGTCCATTTACCATTTACTTGTCAGCAGTCGGAAAGCAACTTGGGGAAGGCAGGTGGTGAGGTCTGGGTGAGTACTTGTTAGCTTTGAATCCAGGCAAAGTGGTCCAGTAAGTCTAAGAGACGAAAGGCATTAATGTGGCTGTGAGTGAATCAAGAAGACCAGCATCCAGGAAAACGTGACTGAACTGCAAGGGTGAGTAGATGATCCGAGGATTAGGAGGTTAGCAGAGTTATTGGGAGTGCTGATGTTATATTCAGCCTAGTAGATTACTGTCAGGTGTGGACAATGGACAGGCTGACCAGGCTTCACCCAAAGGCAGAAACCAGAGTCTAGTGGGAAACCACCGCCGCTCACACAGACCATGACAGCAGCATGACCCCCCCCCCCCCCCCCCCAAAGCATTCTCTTTCACTTGGCATCATTTACCTCTCCCTGCTCCAATTTCTGATGTGTCCACCTTTGCAATGATAACTGTGATCAGGGTGAACCAAAAAGGTGCCGTGGTGAACAGATACTTAAGTTTGGTGAATGCAGTTTCAGCTTTGGGGGACCAGATGCATGCTGAGACTTGAGTGGTGCAGCTACCTGACTATAGTTGAAAATGAACAGTCTATAAAAATTTGCTATTCCCAAAACCCATTGGAGATGCTTCTTGAATCTACAATGGGTACAAGGGGTAGGCCACTCTGTTAAAGCTTTCACATTTGCCAGATCCGTCTTCACCTGCCCCCGTGCCAAAATGTAACTGAAAAAAGTTATTGATGAGGAATGGAATTCACACTTTTTTGCTTTGACATAAGGTTTATTCTCCAGCAAACGTTGGAAAAATAGCATGGACATGAGACTGATGTTCCTCGCAGGTTTTGGGAAAAATGAGGATATCATCCAGATACACCAATACGAACCTGTCAAGGAATTCCCGGAGGACATCGTTAACTGATCTTGAAACATTGCGGGAGCATTAGTTAACCCAGGCGGCATGACCAAATACTCGTAGTCCCCCAATGGCATGTTTAAAACGGTCTTCCACTTGTCTCCCTGATTGATCTGGAAAAAGTGGTAAGCGTTGCGGATGTGGGGTTTTGTAAACCCAGTGGCACTGTGAAATGGCCTGAAAGCAGAGCTAATGAGGTAATAGGTACTTATTCTTGATGGTAATATCACTGAGGCCCCTGAAGTAAATGCATGGCCAGAGAGAGCCATCCTTTTTCCCCACAAAAAAGAAGTTCCAACTTGAGATGACAATCGTTGGATTATGCCTGCACCGAGGGATTCCTTAATGTACTTTTCCATAGCCGCACACTCAGGTCTAAGCAGGTTATACAGCCAGCTAGAAGGCCGGGTGGAGCCAGAGAGTAGTTCTATGGTGCTGTCCTGTGGTTTGTGAGGTGGCAGTGAAAGCGCTTTACTTTTGCTAAATACTTCCTGAAGATCATGACATTTGGTGGGGACAGAGGAGAGATCTAAAACAGTCTCAGTGTTGGTTGATGGTTCTACAGGTTCCGGTGGACGGGCAGAAACAAGGCAATTTGAATGACAGAACAGACTCTAACTGATTACCCTCTGACCTGACCAGTCTAAGTGGGGGTTATGTAATTCTAGCCAAGGAAACCCGAGTATGAGTGGTTTGTGAGGTGCATGAAAAGCAAAAAAGGTAAGTGTTTTCTTGTGATTGCCAGGGGTGACAGGCTCTGTGCGCTGAGTTATGTGAGGGGACACTCGGTTATTTAATGACTTAGTGGGAATGGGCGGATTAAGGGGGCATAGAGGGATGTTTAACTGTCTCGCTAACTCAGACTCCATGAGGTTCTGATTGAACAAGAGCCTGAAAGGTCTGGTTAACTAGAACAGAGAGTTGGAGTTGCAATCTGGGTTTTTATGTTTGTGTGAGTATCCTCCACCCTTATCCCTGAACTTTCCAGTGGGCAGACCCTGGTGTGGAATCGAAAACAGACAGGTTCATCACGAGAAGCAAGCTGATCTTTCATGGTTTGATTTAATGACTGAAAAACATACAGCGGACGGTGGTTAGCACTGTTGCCGCACAGCAAGAAGGTCCTGAGCAAAAGTCTTTACAAACTCAACCAGGAAATCATCATGCGAGCAGAAAGAAAGAGGATGAGCAGATAGGTAAGCAAGAGAAACCCGCCAGCGTCCCAGGTTTCCAGAGAAGGTTCAGGTTCTAGGTACCTGAAATGGGATGTAATTCAATTCAATTTTATTTATATAGCGCCAAATCACAACAGTCACCTCAATGCGCTTTATATTGTACAGTAGATCGTACAGTAATAGATACAGAGAAAAACCCAACAATCATATGACCCCCTATGAGCAAACACTTTGGCGACAGTGGGAAGGAAAAACTCCCTTTTAACAGGAAGAAATGTTTGGTGTCAAAGCACAGATCCATCCAGTATCTATTTCAGCTTATTTCCTTTATACACACATTTAACAGGAACAGTTTCAGACAGCTAGTGTTTACCTGACATTACCTGCGTACCTCACAGTTTGCAGGTAATGGGCATAATAATTACTGAACAGAGACATCCTGCTGTGAACTTTGTTGCTGTGGATCTAAAATGTAAAAATACATCTGAGAAGATTTCTAATCATGATTTTATGAGCCCCCAAAGTTTGATTCTGTTCATCTGGACGTAGCGCTCTCAGCGGGAGAAACATTTTGTCACTCATCAAGATGACTTCTTCAGGCTCAGCTGACTGCAGCTTTCCCCAATCTTATAAAGAGTACATCTGCATAATGACTCAAACCTAATGGTCAAGGAACTGACCTCCCAGCCTTATTGTTCCTTCAGTGGGCTGGTTTCAGTCATTATGCAAATGTACTTTTTATAGGGTTGGAAACCAGAAGTCAGCTGAGACTGACGAAGTCACCTGGATGAGTGACGAAATGTTTCTCCCACTGAAAGCGCTACGTCCAGATGAACAGAATCAACTTTTGGGATTTACTAACCTGGATGATTGAGCATGGATCAAGACCGGTTTTTATGAGGTTTACAGTTTCTTATAATTTCTAAACCAGAAGGTTGAGGAGATGGAGCTCATGATAACTGGCTACTGCCCTTCAGCGTGCTTTATGAAATCATCCAATCAAAATAAAGTTGGCCTTTAGGGAGAGCGGGGCTTTAAAGGGGAATGAGCCAAAGCAGCTTTTAGACAGAAAATGAAACGAGAGTCCAGGATGTGATACATTATTTATAACTACATTTACAGTAATCACACATATTAGAATTAATAAAGTGACCAGCAGTACTGCAGTAAGTGTAATACTGCAGTACTCACAGGCCTGTGCCAGCAGACACTGAACCACTGTCACTAAATCAACCTGGTCTTCACTGGTTTCCATTTACATACATTGGAATAATTGTGTTTAATTTGAAATATTTTTCTTCTGTTACACTTAAATTCTTGAACATTTTTTTATTTAATTGTGCATTGTAGTGTACTCATTTGTACACATTTGATTACTTAGATTCAACATATAAAGAGATTTTATTTGATAATAAATATTATTGTTTTGTTGTTCTTGTTATTTTTTTCAGGCTGAGCAGCTGTAAGCTGTCAGAGAAAGTCTGTACAGATTTGTTGTCAGTGGTCAGCTCCCAGTCCTGTAGTCTGAGAGAGCTGGACCTGAGTACCGACAGCCTGGAGGCTTCAGCAGTAAAGCTTCTGTCTGCTGCAGTGGAGAGTCCACATGCCAAACTGAATATTCTGAGGTCTGACCGATTTGTATTCTTTTTTCTTTTGTTTGTTTGTTTTGTTTTGTTTTTAACTGAGAAAATAAATCCAGCAATTTAAACAGTAGAGGTAAACTTGATCAATTTACTGTTGTTTCGTACCACATCTGCTCAGCATAAAACAACAAGGATTCTTAAAATATAAGATTAGTTATTGCACCCTGATTACACTTTAACATCAGTCTTTGTTCATGTTTTCATTTTCAGACTCAACGTCTGTGAACTTCTAGCGGAAAACTGTGAAGCTGTGTCCTCAATGCTCAGCTCTCAGTCCTCTACTCTGACAGAGCTGGACCTGAGTATCAAAAATGGGCAGGATTCAGGAGTGAAGATTCTGTCTGCTGGACTACAAAGTTTAAACTGTAAACTAAATACTCTGAGGTCAGATCAATTGACATTTTGTTTTTTTTAAATGAACCAATTAAACATTTTATTCAAGGCTTCCGGTTCCGGCGCTCGTGGGGATGGACACCTAGTACGAGAGCTCTCGACTGAAACTTATTAAAACTGCCCCAAGTAAATTAATACACTATCTAAGTGCACATAAAGAGGAAAAAGGGGTTTAAATGATGTCCAGAAAGAACAAAATAGCTAAGAAGTTAACGTTTGAAAACGTGGAAGATGGCAATGTGCAGCTAACAGAAGGGGCTAACGTTAGCCCCTATAGGGCTAGCCGAGGCCACTCTCCCACTCCTAGCCGCGAGGATTCTGGGACAGAAGATGAGGTTGACCCAGCAAGTTTGACGCTGATACTGAAAGAACTGAGAGGCGTTGGGAAAGAGGTGAAAGAATTTCGAAAAGACACGAAAGCGCAACTGGTGGAAATAAGGGGTGAGTTGGATAAAGCCAATGCGCGGCTTAATGATGTGGAAACCAGGGTTGCAGAACACAAAGATAAGCTCCAGAACACAGACGAGATTTTGTCTGAGATACTAACAATGCAATTCAATGTTATTTATATAGCGCCAAATCACAACAAAAGTCACCTCAAGGCACTTCATAAATACAGAAAAAAACCCAACAATCACATGACCCCCTATGAACAAGCACTTTGGCGACAGTGGGAAGGAAAAACTCCCTTTTAACAGAAAGAAACCTCTGGCAGAACCAGGCTCAGGGAGGGGCGGGGCCATCTGCTGTGATTGGTTGGAGTGAGAGAAGGAAGACAGGATAAAGACATGCTGTGGAAGAGAGACAGAGGTTAATAACACATATGATTCAATGCAGAGAGGTCTGTTAACACATAGTGAGTGAGAAAGGTGACTGGAAAGGAAAAACTCAATGCATCATGGGAATCCCCGGCAGCCTACGTCTATTGCAGCATAACTAAGGGAGGATTCAGGGTCACCTGGCCCAGCCCTAACTATATGCTTTAGCAAAAAGGAAAGTTTGAAGCTGATCTTCAAAGTAGAGAGGGCGTCTGTCTCCTGAACTCAAACTGGGAGCTGCTTCCACACCCAGTCCAACATAGCCATGCTTTCTTTGCTGCTTTGACAAAACCTCAAATCCCAGTCAGAGATGATGAGCATCATCACAGTGATGATCATTTCTCTATTAACCCAGGCTTTCTGCTTCAGGATCTGTGCACGCTCAGAAAACAAGGAGACCTTTAAACATAATTTCACTAAATGGATGGACTGAGCTCAGCCTACAGATGAACTGGTGCCAGAGATCATAAAGAACATCAAACAGTCAAATTCAACACTTTTAATGGAAATATGAGATTAATCTTAAAAGTAGAGATAGTGTCTGTCTCCTGAATCCAAACTGGAAGCTGGTTCCACAGAAGAGGGGCCTGAAAACTGAAGGCTCTGCCTCCCATTCTACTTTCAAATACTCTAGGAACAACAAGTAGGCCTGCAGTGTGAGAGCGAAGTGCTCTAATGGGGTGATATGGTACTACAAGGTCATTAAGATAAGATTGGGCCTGATTATTTAAGATCTTGTATGTGAGGAGCAGGATTTTGAATTCAATTCTGGATTTAACAGGAAGCCAATGAAGGGAAGCCAATACAGGAGAAATCTGCTCTCTCTTTCTAGTCCCTGTCAGGACTCTTGCTGCAGCATTTTGGATTAACTGAAGGCTTTTCAGGGAGTTTTTTGGACATCCTGATAATAACGAATTACAATAGTCCAGCCTGGAAGTAATAAATGCATGAACTAGTTTTTCAGCGTCACTCTGAGACAGGATATTTCTAACTTTAGAGATGTTGCGCAAATGGAAGAAAGCATGCAGGAAAAGTTTCAAACAAAACTAACATCACTGGAGGCTTACTCGAGGAGGGAGTCGCTCAGACTGTACAGGGTGCTGGAGGGAGAAGAATCGGGAGCTCCATCTATGGCCCACTTTGTGGAGAAGCTACTCCGGGAGAATCTCGCCATCCCACCATCAACACCGTTACAAATTCAGAGAGCACACAGAGTGTTATCATTACTCCCTCCGGACGGCTCCCAACCCAGATCGATCCTGGTAAAATTCCTGTGCTTCACGGTTAAAGAAGAAGTGCTGAGGCTCGCTTGGCAAAAGAAAGGTTTTATGTTAAATTCCAGCAAGATCAACCTAGACCACGATTACCCCCCTGAGATCATGGCTTTGAGGAAGGAGTATGCAGAGGCACGAAAGGTCCTAAAAGAGAAGAATGTACGGTTTAGGACCCTCTACTCAGCGCGCCTTAAGGTTTTTTTCGAAGAAGGAGTGAAAACCTACAACACGGTGGAGGAGGCAATGGCTGACCTGGCGAGTCGGGGCCTGCCGGTAAAGGTGATTACACCACCGGCAACCCCCAGAGAAAAACTACAAAGATGCCCGCTGTGGCGGGGAGTTGGTGGTCGGCGTCCGCGTCAGATCCGAGGAGCTGCGGGATATAGAGAGAAGCTGCAAGTATACAGACGTGAAGAGAACGAATTTAATGTTATGTATTAGCTATGGACAACATGGTGAAATATGGTTACTGTCGAGCTAAAATGGGTGGGGCTTCTCGTGCTGTGAGTGACGTCGCAGTGGAAAGCCCCCTAACTCAGGGAGTAATAAGGGGTTTCCCTTCAAGTTGTGAGGGTGTCAGTGGAAGTGCTCCACTGTCAGAAGCCAGCTTAGGAGCTTTCAAGCTCCAGTTATGTTCAAATGTTTTCAGTTCATTCCTAACTTTTTTCACTTGTTACTGTTTTAAGAGGGGGTTGCCTGCTGCTATTGAGTTTATGCGCTGTGGTAACTTAATATACCTTTAAAAAGAATTTCTAGATGTTAATGACACAGGAGAGGTATCTCCAGCTATTCTTTGGGATACGCTCAAAGCGGTAATGAGAGGTACATTAATTTCTATCGCCTCCCACTTAAAGAGAATCAAAGGGCAAAAATTAGCAGAACTACAGGCAAATTTAAAGTTGAAAGAATAGGAAGACATAAACACCGCAAATCCTACTGTGAAGCAGGATATCATGAAAATACAGGATGAAATTAATGATATTTACACCCAGGAGGCCCAAAATAACTTAATTTTTTTGAGGCAAAAATACTATGAGACAGGAGGGAAATCTGCAAAATATCTGGCAAATAAATTACGCAAACAACTAGAGGAAAGTACGATATACCAAATCAAGGACCCCAAGACTAATATTCTGGAATCAAAATTAGAAGACATTCAGAAATGTTTTGAGACCTTCTTTAGGGAGCTGTACTCACAGCCCAATGCTACGGAGGAGAATTGTACTGATGCCTTTCTTAGCTCTCTAGAATTACCTTCACTCCCGTCTCTCAAAAATGAGCTTCTAACACATCCCATTTTAGTGGAAGAAATTAATGCAGCTCTTTCCAGATTAAAACCAGGTAAGGTAGTTGGGCCGGACGGGTTCAGTTCTCAGTGGTATCGCACCCTGAGGGCAGATCTAGTCCCCACATTGCTGAAGTCATTTAACTACATCCTACAGGAGGGAGAAATCCCACCCTCCTGGAGGGAGGCAACTATTTCAATTATCCCAAAAGAGGGGAAAGATAAACGAGAATGTGGAAACTATCGACCAATCAGTGTCCTTAACTTGGATGACAAACTATTTACTTCTATTCTTGCTCGTAGACTGGAGAAGTTTTTACCTGACCTCATCAATTTAGATCAGACTGGTTTCATTCACTATAGACAAACAACTGACAACATTAGGAGAATATTACACATCTCTGCTCAAATACAAAAGAACAAAACTCAATCAATGATAGGAAGCTTGGACACTGAGAAAGCCTTCGACTCCATCAGATGGGTATTTCTGTATAAGGTTCTGGGGAAGTTTGGCTTTCACGACAAGTTTATTAGAGTAATCCAAGGTCTGTTTGCTCGACCCTCAGCCCGTATTAAGGTGAATGGTGATCTCTCCAAGCCCTTTGCTCTGGAACGTGGCTGTAGGCAGGGTTGTGCAATCTCGCCACTTCTCTGATTTATTCATAGAAACATTTGGCCAAACGATTAGACAAAATCATAACATTAGGGGTGTTGCATTGTCAGGAGTTGAACATAAAGTGGTAATGTTCGCCGATGATGTACTGGTCTGCCTGGAGGAGCCAGAGAGGTCTTTTAGTGAGTTGATGTCTACTTTAAGTGATTTGGGGAAGTTATCTGGTTATAAGGTCAATATTTCAAAAACACAGGTGATGACTTTAAATTATACAGCTTCTGTAGCTTTACGTAGGGATAACGAGAAAAATAAGTACCTGGGAATATATTTGACTGCGGACCTCTCGGGGCTCTTTCAGGCAAACTACGAGCCAATATCTGCAAGTATAAAAGCTGATCTGCACAGATGGAATCTGGTCCCCTTCATGAGTCTCAGCTCCCAGGTAACTTTTAAAGCATGGATATCCTATGGCCTTACAACATTCCTCTCTCTTACTCATAGAAATATTGTGCTCAGATTTGAGACCTTACAGGACAACCTGACAAAATACAACTTTCATAGATACTTACAGCTGAGATCATATATTGATCATGAATGCCAACTTCAATGATGCTGAGTCGCATTTTTTCCTCATCCTGAAAAATGCCACAACCATGATCCCTACTAAATCTATTTCTAAACTATACAAAGCCCTCTCTAGTGCCAGCAAGGATAATACTTTATACACTAAGGATAAATGGGAAAGGGAATCAGGGATTGCTATTTCTGTGGGGGAGTGGGAAAATGTTTTGTACTGCCAGTGGTCCACGTCCAGTTCTATGAGCTGGAAGGAACATGGCTGGAAGAATATTATTAGGTACTTCAAGATTCCATATCAGGAGAGGTACAAAGGGGCTTATATGCAATGCTGGAGACAATGCAGCTCGACTGTTACTAACCATTTTCATGTCTTTTGGGACTGTCCCAAGTTAAAAAACGTTCAGGTCTCCTTAAGTGCAGTCTTTAACGTTCAAATACCTTTAGATTTTAAGGTTTTATACATGGGTTTGGTCCCCTTTCTGGAATGTAGGAGTGAGATTAAGTTGGTGCAATTACTCTTGGTGGCAAGTAAAAAAACAATTACTAGAAGATGGTTAAGCCCAGCCCAGCCTACCCTAGACGACTGGTTTGGGATCATTTTAGAGATATTTAGGATGGAAAAACTTACATATCTGTTAAGAAATCAAAAAGCCAAAATCTACCAAAGTTGGAACAATTGGATCCAATTCATTACCCCCACGAGGGCTGACTTCACTTGATCTCACTATTACTTGGTTGTTTTTTGTTTGTTTGTTTTTTACATTTACTTCTATTACTATTGCTTGTTTATTTACTTATTTGTTCACAATGATTGCAGCATGGGCACCCCTCCCAGTTTGTGTTTATAGTTCCATGTAATGTGTTCTATATATCTCCTTTGCGAGAGCATGCGAGCAACTGTCCTAGTAATAGCTAGTGGAGGTTAATATGCACCCACTGATCACTTTGTTTACTGATCACTTGTCCAATCCAAATAAAGATATAATTTAAAAAAAACATTTTATTCAAGTTCATCCATATGATGTTGTATCTTAGTATGTTAAGGTTTCATCAAAAATAAAAAGATGGCATGTAATATAATAACAAACTTTACATAAGTATTATAGATTATCTTTTGTTTTTCAGACTGGGTGGCTGTAACCTGTCAGAGAGAAGCTGTGAAGCTCTGTGCTCAGTCCTCAGCTCCCAGTCCTCCAGTCTGAGAGAGCTGGACCTGAGTAACTCTGACCTGCAGGATTCAGGAGTGAAGCTTCTGTCTGCTGGACTAAAGAGTTCACAGTGTGCAGTGGAAACTCTCAGGTCAGGATTCAAACGTTAACACATATGATCATTTAAAATGTGAATTATATTATTGATTGACTTATCTATAGAGCTTTTAGCTAAACTTATATTTATATTTGAGTGGATTATTAGACTGAATTACTGTGTAAAATTTGTCACAGTCATACGATTTTGTTTATTTATTTATTTTTTTAATTCATGTACTGGCCATTTTACATAAATTTGGCTAATCTTCTACAATATATACATTTGATTTCGTTAGGAACAAAATGTTCAAATTACATATTTCGCTGGATATTGGGTATTAATGAAATTATTATGTCTTTAATGACACCACATTTCCATATGTAGGAGGTTACTTGTGGTATTGTTTCAGTGTCTGAGTTTTCCTTGCAAAGAAACATCTGGAATTTAACAATACATGTTTTAAAGCTGTTTTCTCCAAAGGGATTTGTATTAGTGATGGTAAATTTGATTCTTTTTACCGAATCGAGTTTAAATGAGTCACTCACCAAAATGAATCGTGTTTTTTTTAAATCATTTGAGTCTCTGAGTCAGTTGCCCAGAGAGTGCCAAAAATGTACTTTTTCTCTCAAACTTAATTTGTTTTTATTTTCATGTAAATCCTACTGCTACGATGAGTGACTGAAAAATAAAAACAACTATTTTATAGAGCAAAAAAGAATAAGATTTCTAAATTGGACATTTATTTTTGTTTATGTTATTAATATTTCCTCTTTATCATCTTTGCACAAAAACAAAGTGTAGACTGAATGTTATATTGCATCAGTCAGACTATCAGGCTTCATTTCAGATGAAGGAGTGACTCTTCCGTGGTAACAAACTGTGAGTTTCAGCAGCTGAGAGGCAGGAGGGAAGGGTGAGTGAGTGGTCTTGATGCATTCTCAGTCTAGACTAGACTAGAAAGAGGGGCGCTGCTCTTGTGGCGAGCAGCAGGTTGTCTCTCTCTGTCAGTGTTTTAACTTATTTTATTTCATTCTTTTATTCCTTTATATATATATTTTTTTGCCTGAGGAAATTCTATAGCATCGGCTTGTGCTTTGTGGAACTTCTTTTAACGAAGATGGGTTTTTTATTTCGCATGATTTTATTGGCAATCCTGACGGTTGTTTGGAGTCATTCCTTTACCATCAATAATCCTGGCTAATGTGCAGTCTCTGAGGAGTAAATTGGATGAACTGCATTTGAATGTCGCACACTTGCGTGGCTACAGGGATACATGTCTAATGGCATTCACAGAGACTTGGCTCAAGGACTCTGACCCTGATTGTTCTCTGGAACTAAATGGCTTCGGGTTTCCCATACGTTTGGATCGAGACCCCGGAGCTACCCAGAAATCTCAAGGAGGAGTGTGTTTGTATATAAATCAGAAATGGTGTAAAAATGTGACCGTTCGTAGACAAGTGTGTCTGCCTGACATTGAGCTCCTCTCTGTGTCTTTGAGGCCGTTTTATCTGCCGAGGGAATTCCCACAGATCAACGTCACCATTGTTTACATCCACCCTAAAGCGAATCCTAAGAATGCGACTGACACCATCTCCATTTTTTTCCTAATAACAAACCATGGTCTTCAAAAGGTCTTATGAGGCTGATTCATGAAAGGAAAAAAGCTTTTATTGAAGGGAATATCTTGAAAGTCAGAGAAATTAGGAAGGAGATCAGATCAGAAATTAAAAAAGCCAAAGTAAAATACAAGGATAAGGTAGAGGCGGAGATGGGTAGCAATAACTTAAGGGTGGCCTGGGCAGGCATGAAACACATGACTGGTCACTGTTACAGTGACTGTAATAAGATAAGTCTTCCTGGTTTTAGTTCAGACTCTCAGTTAGCAAGTAGAGAAGCTTATAGACCCTCTACAATTTGCATACAGGCCTCGTAGACGTGTTGATGATGCAGTGGTCACTCTGTTGAACTTCCTTTATCGCCATCTTGATGGCGCCAAAGCTCATGCTCAGCTCTTATTTATTGATTTTTCTTCAGCTTTTAATACTATCCAGCCACATCTTTTAGCTGATAAACTTCTTAACCAGTTTACACTTGATCTTAATCTCGTTGGTTGGGTTTTAAACTTTTTAACTGACAGATCTCAGTGTGTGAGAGTGAACGGCTGTTTTTCCAAACAGCTGAACTCTTCCACTGGCTCACCGCAAGGTTGTTGTCTCTCTCCTCTACTGTATATTTTGTACACTAATGACTGTCGCAGTACACAGGCCAACAGGCATTTCATTAAATACGCAGATGACACAGTCATTGTAAGCCTCCTTCATGGTGAAGAGGATTCCCATGGGCCTGTTGTGGATGAGTTTGTTTGGTGGTGTGATCAGTCCTTCTTAATGATCAGCACCTTGAAAACCAAGGACATGGTTATTGACTTCAGGGAGACATCCCCTCATCCTGCGCTAACAGTGGTAAATGTGCAGCCATTGAACTGGTGGACAGTTATAAGTATTTGGGGGTTGTTCTTGATAAAGCTCTGTGCTTTGAGTCACATCTTGCTGCTACAGTGAAAAAGGTTCAACAAAGACTTTTTAAGGAGGTTGAGAGGTTTCAATGTTTCATCTGCAATGATGACTCGTTTTTTATAAAAGTTTTATTGAATCTGTTTTAACTTTCTGTATCATTGCTTGGTACGGTAATATGTCTCTGAATAATAAGACCAGACTTAACAACCTGGTTAAAGTGGCTGGTAAGATTTCAGGGAGGTCTCAGGTCCAGCTTGTGGACTTTTATAACAGGCATGTGCTGAGGAAGGCGACCTCTGTCATGTTGTGTGCAGATCATCCTCTCTTTAATGATTTTCAACTGCTTCCATCAGGTCGTCGTTATAAAGTGCCTGCAGTGAAGACAAAGAGACATAGATTGTCTTTTGTACCTACTGCTATTATCATAGTTAATAACACTGAACCATATGTGTTGTTGCCATTGCACATTGTACTTTTTTGATGAAAAATCTAGGTTGTTTTCTCAGGCTTATATTATATTATATTATTTTGGAGTGTGTATGTGATGTGTTGGTTGCCTGTTTGTTTGTTTGTACGGACATCTACAACTATATGTAAAAATACAAAACAAAACAATTTTCAATTTGTTCTAGTTTATTGCACTTTTTGCTGTATATGTATATATGTATATGTAGTTACTATGGACTGAATGCATACATATTATTAAAATTTGGGCTATAACGGTTGTATTGATGTATAGCAACTTGAGCTGCTCCCCAAAATGGCACTACAGCAGTGGTTCCCAAACTTTTTTTGCTGGGCCCCCCTTTGTTTTACACGAAAAACGTTCGCCTCCCCCCCGGCGCGTGAACAGCACGCACACGCACTAACACATCCTCCAACCACACACGCCCATATTTTGCTCCATTGCGGTTTATTTCACACCTCAAACATTTAGTAAACAATTAAGCAAATACAAGTAATCTGCAATAAATTACAGGTAGTAAGAAAATAAACTACTAAATCTTTTACGCTACGTCCGCACCTACACTGGTATTTTTGAAAACGCAGCTGTTTCATCCAAACAGTGTTTCAAATCACCAAAAACTGAGATTTTTTTAAAACTCCTTTTTTGCGGACGAGGAATACAGAGTTCATCTGGCAACGTCAAAGGTTGCGCCTTTTTTCACGTCACGTTATTGTTTATGTGAGATGAATTGCAGAATGGCAGACAGAGACAAAATACTGTTACTCTGAGTATCTGCAGGTTTCACACGCAGTTACTGTCCCTCCATTTACAAAGGCGTCACGGGTAGTTGTTTTTTCTTCTTCTGTAATACTAATCAACATTGCTGTCAATACATTTTCAAAAAATGCCTCTCTGTGCAAAATGGGTTCAAAAACATAAACAGCTGTGGGATCCTGTTTGTCTGTGATTTGAATCGAGGGAACAAATCGTGGCAGGATCAGCCTGATGTTATTTGTATCCCGCTGTAACTTTACTCTATAAAGAGCAAACATCTCCAAAATGTCAGGAGTAGTTAGTCACTACAACAAGTGTTTGTGAACTAAAAATCAAGAATGTGGGATCCTGTTTGTCCGTGATTTGAATCGAGGGAACAAATCGTGGCAGGATCAGCCTGATGTTATTTGTATCCCGCTGTAACTTTACTCTATAAAGAGCAAACATCTCCAAAATGTCAGGAGTAGTTAGTCACTACAACAAGTGTTTGTGAACTAAAAATTAAGAATGTGGGATCCTGTTTGTCCATGATTGGAAGAGCCCAGCGCTGCTCCCGACGCAGGGACCTACCTCAGCACCTGTGCAGGTGAAGCCAAAGGGCAGATTTGCTTCACCATATTTTCTAGTCTTTGGCTTAGAATGAAGTTGGTTTGGAAACATATTCAGCGATGCTTCATCTCCTGCTTTGCGTTTCTGTGGGCGCCGTGCTAGCAGTGTTCAAGCGTTTTGTTCCCCTCCCTTTTCATACCGCGCCCCCCCTGCCATGGCTCTGCGCCCCCCCTAGGGGGCGGGCACCACAGTTTGGGAAGGTCTGCACTACAGCATGTAAAAATCTAAAGATAAGCTCTGGCAGACTTGGTTCTATGGTAGGTCTTAAAGGGTTTAACATCAAAGATTCAGTGGAGAGTTACTGTAACAGCTGAACAGAAAAACTCTTCCTCCCCTGGTGTGCTACTCTTCACAACCCGCAGGACTTTCACCCTCAAGAGATGGAAAAGGGGAACGAGGGCCGACGTCCAGGTGAAACTGAGAAGCTACCAGAGGCTAGCTTCTTGGCTGTGGGGAGAATCCTGGTGCCTGCGTCCACTTCCTCTCCTGACATTTAGTTAATATGTTACGCCGGTGACTGGGACCTGGGCTCTGTGGCTCAGAAGCAGTTTTTCTCACGGTGTGTCCGTCAAACGTTCACTGTTTTTATTGATAACAGCTATGTCTGCTCATCGATCATTGCTTCCCCCAGCTCTGGAGTCGCTGCCCTGCCCAGCAGGTCCACAGGTCTGCATTGTCTTTATTTCAAGTGCCGCTGCAGTCAGCTGTTGATTTTGCAGATCGACCGTCATCAACTCGGTTGGCCCCGCTTAACGTTCGCTCCATAACAAACAAATCATTTATTCTAAGCGATCTCTTTATTAAAGAGTCTCTAGATTTCATGTGTCTGACTGAGACGTGGCAGCAAAATAAGAATTATGTCCAATGTTCCCTCTAATGTTTCATGTGTCTGAGCGAACACACAAACTCCCTGAGCGGTCCCTTGGATCACTGGATCACGTTGTCATTAACGTGGCTTCACTCTACATCAACCAAAACACCGGTGTCGGCACATGAGGACGCTGTCATAGCCCGTCAGCGACGTTGATTAGCTGCGTATATACGAATGTGAATCATTGGCTGGACTATGGGATAAGGCGGCATCGTTCTAAATACTGGAGCAGCCAGTCACTGACTAACACTGCAAAGCAGAATTGTTAACGTATTTATTTAAATTTCAATTCAGGTTAGTATTTAGTATTTATTTATTTATTGTCATTGTCAAGAACAATGAAATTGCGTTTGGGGCTTCCATACAACCCAAAAAAAAAGAAGAAAATAATAAATACCCCTTAAAACCCAAGTGTACATATTTAACCCAGTGTGACTCCAATGCAATAAGACAATCCTTAGCAACAACATGAGAACATGACAAGTAATGTTCGTAGAAAATCAGACAAAGACCTGAGAAACATGACAAAGTACAACAATGCAACCCATTCAATATTATTGTACTGTGAGATATGATATCAGATATGATAGTTATCTATTTAAGAAGGAGGGGGGGGGGCAGGAGGGGGAAGAGAATAAAGATATGATGCACCAATGCAGACCAGTTCATTGCTATTAAGAAGTTGGATATGGTTATTGTCCGTGAGAGGGGGGCAGAGAGTTCAGGAGCCTCACAGCCTGTTAGATATCTTTTTGTGCGCAATGCAGATACTCTGTGTGCAGAGAGCGTGTCAGCGGATTGCGCCCGTGCGCAGCTTAGAGGGAACATTGATTATGTCCACTTGAATGAAATCTGCCCGGCTGGCTGCTCCGTCATCTGAACTCCGCGTCTTTTAGGACGTGGTGGAGGACTCGCTGTTGTTTACCAGGACAGATTCACATGCAGTCTGATGACCTCGGACTCCTTTTCTGCATTTGAGTCACAGATGATGGTCAGTTCTCTAAAAACCAGTTATTGTATTTTATTCTACCTGATGGGGTCTTTCTAACTGAATTTAATGACCTTCTGACATCCATCATTTCATTGGAGAAGGTTGGGAGATTTGAGCCGTCATATTGATGAAGCATCCTGTAACACTGCTGCTGAGCTCATCACTGTCACTGAGTCTTTTAACTTTAGGCAGCATGTTTCTGGCCCCACACATACAAAGGGTCACACACTGGATCTTGTTTTCTCCCTGGGTTTAAATATACATGATGTATGTGTGGAGGATGTCCATGTGAGTGACCATAGCTGCATATTTTTATTTTACTTGGATCCTTCATCTCCTAAACTGATGATCCAAAGGCGGATTATAAACCAAGATGCTGCTGGAAGGTTCTCTGCCATGTTTGACCCTCGCATGGCTCGTAGTGACCTCGACTCACGTATTTTATCCTTTAATGATCAATGCAAGTTGTTGGAAAGCCCACTGATAACATGTTTACATGGCTAAAATGTTATGGCTCATTCATTGATAGTATTTTCGCCATAGAAATTGTTATGTCCTATATTGTTGAACCCACCATGTCTATGCTGATGCTCTTTGAACGCACCACATACGTACTCGAGGCCATGCAGTGGCTGCTAGTCTGTGTTCTCAGTATTTTTATGTGTCAGTTCCAGTTTTAGAGCTCTAAAGTGCAGCTATCGTGTTAGGAATATGTTAGGAATAGACAGGAACACTGAGCACACTGAGGTCAAATCTTTATTTAGGGCGACCGTGGCTCAGGGGGTTGGGAATCGCATCTGTAACCGGAAGGTCACCGGTTCGATCCCTGGGCTCTCTGTCCTGGTCGTTGTGTCCTTGGGCTTTACCCTACTTGGCTACAACCGTAGCTGCCTCCACCAGTGTATGAATGTGAGAGTGACTGAATAGTGGCATTGTAAAGCGCTTTGGGTGCCTTGAAAAGCGCTATATAAATCCAATCCATTATTATTATTATTATTTTACCACTCGCTGCATTCTTGATGTTCATGTTCTTCTCTTTCCCCTCACCCTGCAACCAGTCATGGTAGATGCTCCTCCTGGAGCCTGTTTTCACTGGGAGGATCTTTGTGTCAAAGGGAGTTCTTCTTCCCACCATCACCAAGTGCTGCTCACAGTGGAGGCGGTTACCTTACACTGTTAAACAGCTTCAGATGACTGTTGTTGTCTGTTGGGTATTGTCACTTATAAATAAAGTTACATTGAATGGATGTATGGATGGATAGATGTTATTGTGACGAAGAGAAAACGATTGTTGACAGATTGATTGTTGTTTTGTGTGTCTGCAGTCTGTCAGGCTGTCTGATCACAGAGGAAGGCTGTACTTCTCTGGCCTCAGCTCTGACCTCCAACCCCTCCCATCTGAGACAGCTGGACCTGAGCTACAATCATCCAGGTGATTCAGGAATTAAGCTGCTGTCGGCTGGACTGAAGGATCCAGGCTGGAGACTGGACACTCTCAGGTATGGAGAGAATGTCTGATAGAGGAGGAAGAGCTGGAAACATTTCCTGTGTCCTTCACTCACTTCCTGTTTGTTTCCTGCAGATGAGACATGAACAATCACACATGCAGGAATATTTTCAGGGACAGACACACTAGTCTAGCTGGATAGTTCATGGATATTTATGTAGGGGTCTCCAAGGAGTCTGGTTGCAGGAACATTTAGGTCACAGGTGTACCTGAGATAGATACCAGTGTACCTAATAAAGTGTCAGCCATGTGTATGTTTCCCATGCTGTATGTCCACAGTGACAGAAGGATGAAACAAGGCTGTGAATCATTTCAGTCTGTGTTTGTGACAAAGAGGCAGACAGGAGCAGCTAACATTTGGAAATGGAAGCTTAAATAATGACAAACTCTACATTCACAGCTGAATTAACAATAAATTTGTTCTCAAGTGCACATTTAGCAGCTAATGCTATTACTGTTTTCCCTTGCTTTCTACAACTTGAGCAGCTATTGCTAAGTAGGCCACTTTGCTCTGCTAAGGATTTATGTGACCATGATGAAAACTCTGATAAGCTAATGCTGCTAAGCTAATACTGTTTATGGGCCCTGTTAGAATCAATATTTCATTCTCATTCTGTTGTTTGAGAACAATATTAACGTTTCACATCATTATAACACAAGAGAAAAGGGTATTAGCGTTAGCTACTAATGCTTATTCACCTCAAATTAGCTTTAGCTGCTAATGGTAGCCTACTTAGCAATAACTGCTCACTAATATAATGCTAATTCACATCAAATTAGCATTAGCTGCTCAAGTTGTTATAAGGAAAGAGAAAACGGTATTAGCATTAGCTGCTAATAATTGTTCACCCCTAATTAGAGTTAGCCCCTAATGGCAGCCTACTTAGCATTAACTCCTGACGTCGTTGTAATGCAGGGGAAAAGAGTTACCATTATCGGATAATGCTAATTCACATCAAATTAACATTAGTTAACAACGGTAGACTTCGTATCATTAGCTGCTGTCATTCTTACAAAGCAAACAGTATGAGCATTAGCTGTTAATGCTTTCTCATCTAACATTAGAATTGGCCACTAATGGCGTATTGTTAAAAAGTAAAAAAACACATTGTTAGCATAAGCGGATGATGCTAATTCACCTAAATTAGCATTAGCTAATGATGGCTACATACCTAGCATTAGCTACTGATATTGATATAAATCAAGAAAATATGGTATTAGCATTAGCTTTTAATGCTTTTTCATCTAAAATTAGAATTAGCCACTAATGGCGTGCTATTTAGCATTACCTCTTCACATCGCAGGGGAAAAGTTAAAATTAAATTTAAAAAAATGTTCAGATTAGCTACTCATATTGTTAAAAAGTAAGAAAAAACATTGTTAGCATAAGCGGATAATGCTAATTCACCTCAAATTAGTATTAGCTAATAACGGCAACCTACTTAGCATTAGCTGGTCATATTGTTATAATGCAAGAAAATATGGTATTAGCATTAGCTGCCAATTCCTAAATACCTAAAATTAGCATTACCTGTAATGGAAGTCTACTTAGCATTAACTCCTCACTAATGTAATGCTAATTCACATCAAATTAGCATTAGTTAATAACGGCAGCCTATTTAGCATTAGCAGATAATGTTGAATTTGGCCCACTGGAAAAGTTAAGAACTCAAGATTTAGGAGTGTTTCTCGATAGCTCTTTCTCATTTGAGAAACAAATAAATGTTGTTATTAAAACCAGCTGTAAGCTTTATATTGTTGATTGTCATTTCCCATATGGAAAAGATATATAAATCTTATAAAGTTTGTATCTGTCTTGTGTGAAACTTGTATGAAAAGCATACAAGAGTGAAAACAGATATAAGATCCCTTGAAAAATTATATAATGAAACTTGTATGTTTTCGATACTTACTAAAACAATATATGAAAGTAATGAGAAAGTGGCCACTTTCGTGAGTATGACTTTCATCATATAAGTTTTTAGTCTTTTCCATATGGGATATGCTTAAAAATATTTACTCATACATGCTTAGTTTTATAATCGATTGGATGATGATAGAGGTTCGATCCTTAGTAGTCTGTAAAGACTCTGTGTGCCTTCCAGAGTGCTCTGGCATGCACACACCACTTGGGGCCATGAGAGAGGTCGTACCCTCTCTTACTGATTTATGGTGTAGGACAGGGGTCTCAAACTCAATTTAGCTGGGGGCCGCTGCAGGCAGAGTCTGGGTGAGGCTGGGCCGCATTAGGTTTTCCACAAGAAAGGCATGGTTAAAAAATTCCAATCCTCTCAAATCTCTTTATTTTTATTTTTTAACACAAAATATGAAAAATGAATAAACAAATTAAGAATTAATAAGAAAATAAATCAATCTGTAAAACACAAATAAAATAATAATAAGATATTTTTAGTCAGTGAACTTGTGTGTTTCTTTCAGTCTTCTATATCTGCTGTATTTAGATTGAAATGTCTGTATTAACAGTTCTATAACCTTCTTCTGAACATGAATGGAACACTGTAGAAAATGAACTGTTCTTCTGAACATGGCTTCTCTTGCCTACTCCTTGCTGCTAGAGACCTGGCAGCGTTTCCTCTCACATAGCCGAGCCAGATTTGGCCTGAGGGAGGAAGCAGTTGCGGCCCTCAGTATGTCTTGAAGCTGATCATCCGTAAGTCTGGACCTGTACTTGGACTTATTGAAGTTCAAAGTGGAGAAGAGCTTTTGGCACAAGTATGTGCTACCAAAAAGGCACATGGTCCGCTTGAACATTCGGGAAAGCCGAGGGAAACTAGGGCTCAAGTCTCTCAAAAATTGTCCAAGCTTGTCTGCTTTTCCACTCACCTCCCTGAACTTTGCTTTGAGTTCAGAGTTGCACTGCAGCTCAATGAGCTCCATTTGAAGCACAGAAGGGGCATCTTGCACATCAAAGGAGAAGGGGTCCGCAAAAATGTGAAAGGTGGCTCTGTGTGTCTTGAAGTCAGCAAATCTGTGATCAAATTCCTCCTGTAGCCTCAAAATGACATCAACATACTCGTCAGCACTGAATGGTGTGCCTGCATCCACGAGTGCCTTGCATGCTGGGAAATGGCAAAGGTTTGTCTGAGAGAGCTGAGCTTTCCAGAGCGCCAGTTTTGTGGAGAATGCTCTCACGTTGTCATAGGCAGCACTGACAAGTTGCCCCTGGCCTTGTAACGTCTTGTTCAGTACATTAAGCTCATGTGTCATATCAACAAGAAAAGCTGAGTCCATGAGCCATTTGGGATCAGTTAGCACAGGAACACTAACTCCATCCTTCTCCATGAAGGCTTCACTTCTGCTCTCAACTCAAAAAGTCTCTTTAATACATTTCCCCTGCTGAGCCAACGTACCTCAGTGAAGTCGAGCACATCCCCATATTCTGACTCCATTTCCTCTAAAAAAGCACAGAACCTTCGGTGCTTTAAGCCCCTGGATCTGATTTGGTTGATGCATTTCACAACAATAGACATCACATTGTCAAACTTCAGGCATTTGCTGCAAAGGACCTGCTGATGGATGATGCAGTGCAGAGCAATGGCCTCCTCCACGCCTTCCTCTTCCAGTTTGTTTTGTGCCACCAGTCCATGTTTCCTCCCTGTCATTGATGGCGCTCCATCTGTTGTTATTCCAACAAACCTCTTCCATGGCAAACCAACATTCTCAATGGCATCACACAGCTTGTAAATATCTGCTGAGCGGTGGTCTGGCCATGCATTGGAATTACTGTGAGCAGCTCCTCCATCACTTCAAAACTGTCATCAACACCACGGACATACATTGGGAGCTGGGCAGTGTCGGTGATGTCTGTGGTCTCATCAAGAGCGACTGAGTATACACTGAAACATTTGGCTTTCTCACACAGTTGGTCATAAATGTCACTTGACAGGTCAGAAATGCGATCTGCTGCGGTGTTGGCAGAAAGGCTGATGTTGCTAAACTGACCTTTCTTTCCCGGACAGACTATATTTGCAGCCTGCAATATGCACTTTTAGACAAATGCACCTTCTGTGAATGGCTTCCCTGCTTTAGCAATCATCTCACTAACCACGTGGCTCCGACTGCTGCATTATTCTCTTTGGTTGCTTTCTTGGAGAAATCTTGCTGCCTCAGTAGATCTGTTTTAAGACTGGCAACCCGGTTCGCTCTCTCGTCTCCCTGGTATTTGCATCCAGCTCAGCATGTCTAGTTGTGTAATGACGTTTCAAATTGTATTCCTTGTGCAGCGCAACTTTCTCTGTGCAAATAAGACAGGTCGGGGTGCCCCTGTGCTCAACAAAGAAATATTGCATTTCCCACTTTTCCTGAAATTGTCGGTGCTCATCACCAACCTTTCTCTTCACCGCAGGCTTTGAAAAAGACATGTTTGGGGCTATGTGACATTTATAATTCTACTTGGTGTCACTGTCGCATTGAAGTTTCAATCAAGCGTTTAGCCGACGGACGGGGAACGTCTCAACGCGTAGAGAACGTCATTTCTGCTTCTTTTTCTTGCAACCGTAGCACGGCGATCGGCAGATAAAAAGCCGGTAGCAGTCTCCTTTGTTTTTACGCTCGATGTTCATGTCTTTCATGACGACACGAACACCGTGGCGTTTGCAGATGGTAGAAAGTGCAGGGATAGCGAGCGCAAAAAAGGCGACTGCTCACGGCGCCGGGCTGTTGTTACAGGAGAAAGAAGCGGAAATGACACCGTGACATATAACAAATAACATCAGCTGTTTCTGATGTTAGTTGTTTTGACTGCTTTTACATTATATTGAAATATATGTAATGTTCATGTTTGCTGCAATGCAAACGCAGTGATGCAAATAAAAACATGGAGCCACAAATTACGGTGCGACCCTATAATTAGTCTGGGTTACCGGGGACTGTTGTTGCCGATGAACAGGTGTCGCTATGTGACTGCAGACTAAATTGGGCTGCATTGAGTTCATGACTTTTCTTTTATCCCGCCGCCTACGCATCACTGTGAGAGTTAATATGAGATCTCTCTCTGTGGAAAAATAACTTTAAATCCCACTGACGTGTGTATAAATCTATATACGTATAATGTCCCGCTGGGCAGCAACTTAAAAAAACAACTTTTTTTGAAGTGTTGTGAACGCAGCGCGCTGGGGCGAATGTCGGCGTTTGCCCAATAGAAAGGAGGAAGCCAGCCAGGCACAGGAAAGAAAGAAACACTCCAGGGCAACGCTGCTGGAACTTTGACTCATTGAGAAATGTTTCCTTGCTTGCATCAAGCCCGGCTGGTGTCCCCTGAGATCCATATCCCACCCTGATTGGTGGGTTAATTCAGCTCCGCCCACAACACTGTAAAGTGTCATACATTATCAAACTAACATTACATTTTCATATTAAGGTGGGGCCAAAAACTATCGTCCTGCGGGCCGCAATTGGCCCACCGGCCGCGAGTTTGAGACCCCTGGTGTAGGAGGACACCTGCTCTGTGTCTGGTTAAGTATAAGAGCCCTTTGTTAGGGGGACCGCTGGACTCTTAGCACCAGCTTTGGGGTCACAGGGTCACATCTGGAACACACACACACACACACACAGACACAGACACAGACACACACACACACAGACACAGACACACACACACACACACACAGACACACACACAGACACACACACACACACACACACACAGACACACACACAGACACACGCACACAGACACACACACACACACAGACACACACACACACAGACACACAGACACACACACAGACAGACACACGCACACACACGCACACACACACCCAGACACACACACACACACACACACAGACACACACACACACAGACACACGCGCACACACACACAGACACGCACACACACAGACACAGACACACACACACACACAGACACAGACACAGACACACACAGACACAGACACAGACACACACAGACACAGACACACACACACACACACACACACAGACACACACACACGCAGACACACACACACACACACACACACAGACACACACACACACACACACACACACACACACACACACACACACACACACACACACACACACACTATGCACAGACTGGTACTCTTTGTTCATACCTGTGTAAGACGTCATAATGAACTTGTGCATATTCATGTAAGCTCAATAAAGAGCAGTGTTACGAGGGAGCAGACGAGAGCGACTGAGGTCAAGTGAAGGAACGGCGCTGTCACAGTTCTCTCCCTCATCAATTGTCTGGTTCCAGCGGTGGGTCTGTGCTAGACGACCCATCACCAGCTTTTTCCACTGGTTACCAGTACGTGGTAGAATCCACTTCCAGATCTGGTTGTCTTTAAATCTGTGAATGGATTGGCTCCATCTTATCTCTCTTTAACAAAAGAATCCAAGTGGAGCCCTCAGGTCTGCAGATAAGCAGCTTCTGACCAGAACTAGACGTAAAAACAGAGGTGAGCTTTATCGATGGCTGCAGCCAAACTCTGGAACAGTCGCCCTTCACATCAGGTCGTCACCAACACTGGACATTTTTAAAAGCCGGTTGGAAACACATTTGTACTCTGTAGCTTTCAATCCTGACCAGTCTTTATAGTCATTACTGTGTATGTTTCCTATTTTCTCTCTACTCTGTGCAGCACTTTGGCTCAAGCTGTTTTTAAATGTGCTGATAAATAAATGTAGATTTCTTTGAATAAAACAGTGGAGCCGAGCTTTGAGCTCAGTGTGTAACAGTGTGTGTGTGAGAGCCATGTAATGTCCATGTGTGCATGCTGACTGTGCTGCTCTGACCCCCCTCCTCCTTTCAGGGTGGAGCCTGCTGGAGTCCGATGGTTGAGACCAGGTCTGAGGAAGTGTAAGTGTGTTTTTAATGGGATTCATGAAAACAAAGCAGCACACATTCAACCATCTTCATCATGTCAGGAGTCATCATCAAAGTGTCAATCAATGAACAGATGATGGATCAATAACTGCAGCTGGATTGTGTTTGTTCTCTCCATCAGATTCCTGTCAACTCACAATCGACACAAACACAGTGAACACAAAGCTCCAACTGTCTGACAACAACAGGAAGGTGACACGTGTGGAGGAGGTTCAGTCATATCCTGATCATCCAGACAGATTTGATGGTTTTAATACTCAGCTGCTGTGTAGAAATGGTCTGACTGGTCGCTGTTACTGGGAGGTCGAGTGGAGAGGAAGCGTTTATATATCAGTGAGTTACAGAAGCATCAGAAGGAAAGGAGACAGTGACTGTTGGTTTGGATTCAATGATCAGTCCTGGAGTCTGAGCTGCTCTGATGATGGTCCTCGTCGTGTCTGTCACAATAACAGACTAACATGCATCTCCTCCTCCTCCTCCTCCTCCTCCTCCTCTGTCTCTAACAGAGCAGCAGTGTATGTGGACTGTCCTGCTGGCACTCTGTCCTTCTACAGAGTCTCCTCTGACACTCTGATCCACCTCCACACCTTCAACACCACATTCACTCAAACTCTTTATCCTGGGTTTAGGTTCTGGCCTCGTGCCTCAGTGTCCCTGTGCTGAGTGGAGTGTAAAGAGTGTCTCCTGTTACAGAAACACTCTGACTGTTGAACAGATAGTTCAGTCTGTACATGTCTGTCTCTTTCACTCACAAACACGTTTTCAGATTCATGGATTCAATCAGTTGATGTTTGAAACTCTTCTAAATGATTCCTTGTAAACTTCTTCAGTCACAAACAAACAGGAAGTGATGTCACATGTGTTCCTGTCCACACAGCAGAATGAGTCTATTGCTGACAGTGATGTACAAACAGAGTGAGCATTTCTGAGGCCCAAAATAAACTGAGTAGTTCACTGAATGAACAATGGACTGTGAGCTCAGTTCCTTCATCATTAGTATGGATTATATATGTATATGTATTATATTAGTATCATATATATCAGGTGCTGCTGCTTTCAGTCATTGTGCAAATGTGCTGTTTGTAAGCTTGTAAAGCTGCAGTCAGCTGAGACTGAAGAAGTCACCTGATCAGTGAGCAAACGTTTCTGAAAACGTCCAGATGAACAGAATCAACCTTTTGGGATCAGCCAGCAATGCAGCATCATTGTTGTTCAGCTTCAGAGGTTTGCAGGAATGAACTGATGACCAGAAACAGCTGCAAAGTCCAAGAAAATACCAGCTGGAGTTCAGCTGCATTTGAAGAAGTCAAAGAAAAGTAAGGATGGCAAAGGGCGACGTTTTCTTCCAAAGAGCTGCAAACATGGTCGACGCCTCATTAGAAGAATCATCTGGACATTTGTGAGGAACTCTAACCAAGAAAGCAACGTCACACAGATCCAACAGACAGTTTCCATGACTGCAAGTGTTGAGTGGAAAAATGCTACATTGCATTATTGCATCCTCTCACCACAGGAGGCGCTGTTGGCACCACTGATTGCTGATCAGCTGTTCTCTGATGATCTGATTGATACTGTGAATAACGGGACTCACTGAACTCTGTGACACAGTGAAGATTACAGAGTTTAACTTCACCCTTTAAGACTGACCACAGAACCAAGTCCGCCAGAGCTTTTGTTATATTTTTACATGCTGTGGAGCCATTTGTGGGAGCATTTCAAGTTGCTATACATCAATACAACTGTTATAGCCCTAATTTTAATAATATGTGTGCATTAAGTCCATAGTAACTACATAAACTGCAAAAAAAACCTCTGCTCATCCATCTCTGTGTGTATCAGGATACATTTGGTTCATAATACACAGAAAAATCAGAGTTATTACCTGTAATAAATGTGAAAGATTCCTGCAGTGATAACCAGGCAGGACTGAAACACATCCAAGCTGTCACCACGGTAACAGCAGCGTCCATCCACAGGTGAGGGGAGGAGCAAAAAGAGGGACTTTGACCATTTTATACTAAAAACACTCAACTAATGTTTCTAATATGAAACAAATAAGCCCACATTAATGTGAGCGTTTATTAAATAATAATAATGATGATTTCCTCCTGATCTCATTTCCACAGCAGAGAAAACTGTGGTGTATATTGAGGTGGAGGGTGTGGTCTGTGGCTCAGGTGTAGAGTGAGGGTGGGGTGCACCACAGCAGCATGCTGGGACTGCTGAGGGTGGAGGAGGGAGTGATGATGACATCAGAGCTGCAGCACAGAGACCAGTGAACACACAGTCTGTTCATCTTTGCATCGATACAATATACAGCACAATATTGAATGACAGACACGCTGTGGGAGCTTCCACAGATACACTGACGTCAGCATCCAGAGTCCTCCTGCTGCTCCCCCCTCAGAGCCCCGTGATCAGCACCAACACATTCAGTTAGATGACAGAGTCCAGCTGCAGCTAGAATCAGCTCCCCTCTGTGAACAACAGCACAGCGTCAGTGTTTCACACTCAGTGAAAGGAGGAAACAGCAGAAGAACACCATGTGTGCTACGTTTCCCAGGACACACTACAAACTGCACAAATACAGAGCAGCACGTGGAAGGACCTGGAGCTGCATTTACAGAGCTGCAGACAGCGTGATGTCCTGTATGGACAGGTGGAAGGAAGCAAGTCCTCAGCTGGAACACTCGTGTTTGTCCACAGACAGGAAACACAGCAGGAAACTTCCTCACAGAAGTGCAGCTCATGGATAACACACTTCCTGTCAGTCAGAATGAGGCTGCAGCCAAACACAGAAAGGTGTTTTTGTCCAGATGAGCCCAGAGAAGAAACACGAGTGTTCACAGACATCAGAAGCTCAGAGAGGTGAAACATGAGGTTGGAGTCCTCGTCAGCATCCAGAAGAGCTGCTGTGAAACCCTGAGTACTCATGACAGACTCTGATGGCACAAACACATCATGATTCAAACAGAAAGACAAACATGGAGCTCCTGATCCTCCTGCATGAGAACAAGCTGACATGAGCGCTGTGTCTGAGAGTGTCTCCCTGTCACAGTGACAATAACACAGCTGCTGCTCACAGTCATTAAACTGACCTGAGGTCAGCTGTGCTCCTTACATATGAACCATGTGACCTCACATCAGTGCTGTGGATGACTGTAGTCATAGAAGAGTAGAGCTGTAGCAGGTGGTGTGAGGAGGAGGTGGTGTATTCTAGTTAACGCAGTACTGAAACACTCCAGCAGAGGGCGCTGTTAAGTCCTTATTGTAACACAGTTACTGTGTGCAGTTAGACTTCATACATAATCTGCACTTATTTCCATCAGACATGCTGTCAGTAAATGATTGGTTTCTATTGATTCTACTTCCTGTTGACTCGTTTGATGACAGTGAAACAATCACAGCTGATTGTGTGATGATGTAAACTGTCACTGTTACATTCAGTGTGTGTGACATAATGTTAGTGCAGGCTGATAACAGCCTGGTTCTGTTAGAAACACATGAACGTGTCCATAGATCAGTGTGTGTTTAACATGAGAGCTTCAGCCCTGCTGATGTGTTAAATAAAGACATGCAGGAAAACTGATGAGACTCTGAAATAACTCTTTATATTTATAATGTAACTCTGCATCAAAAGAACAACAAAGGATCCCAGACAGGTTTCTGTGAACAAAGACCATTCTGATGTTTCTGTGTTTCTAACACTTTGACATTATTAGTAAACAGACTGCAGTGAGCAGCATTTATAAAGAGCTTCTATATAAAGATATGACAGCTGTTTGACAAGTTTATCACTCTGTGTTTGGACCTGATCAGTCCAGCTGTTTACTTGAAACATGTTCATTTACCTGTTCTGTTATATTCATGTTCTTGTCTCTGTTGAAAACACATTTTAATGTCCCTCAGATTTTTCTCCCAGATGAATAAATCTAAAAATGACACAAACTGACTGCAGCTACTTTTTGTCCTTTCTGTCAAAAACCTTCATGTGACTCATGAGAGACACGTTTCAGCTGTTTGTGACAGATCAGAGGCCAACAAGTCATTTATAACACTTTCCATCATTGTTTAAAGTTCTCAGTGTTTCTGTGTTGCTGCGTATAGGATCTCCCAGCATCATCACTGTGCTGTCCAATCATTGTGTGCGAGGTTACCCTTATAGTGCGATGTGTGTTTGCACAAAGAGAAGCATGTGTGTCAAATATAAATAAGCACAGAACAGAAACAGCTGCTCGTTTCTTCTGTTTAGAGTCAAGTTAGTGTTTTGTGTCTTTGTTTGAGGCCTGATGTCGAGCAGAGGTGTGTGTAACTGCACTGCTCTGTTATATGTGTGAAGTGTGTGCTTCTCTTCAGCATCATCTTTGTCACTGCTGATTCCTTTGTGTCATCATGTGTTGAGAAGAGAGAACAGTTATAACGGAGGAGCAAAAGGAAGCCCTGAAATCTGCATCAACAAGGAAGTGTTGGCTCACCAGTGATCCCAGCAGAGCCACTGGTTTGGCTCCAGTTGTTCTAGATTCAATGATGTTGCTGCTACAGATACATGTCAGCATCTTTATTGAATTTTATATGAAGCAGAAATGGTGTCATTAGGAGAAGAAGAGGAGAACAAGTCCGGCGAGGAGGCAGCAGCTCTTAAAGATGAAACAGCAGCTCAGCCCTGAGCTCAGAGAGCTGCACATGAAAAAGCTCCTCAAGCAGATCCTGTCAGAGGTTTGTCATCAACAGGAGGAACTGTTCACATCATAGGATGAAGATGCTGTCAGCTGGATGAAGAAGGTTATTTAATGCAAACGTTCACACTGAAGTCAAATTGTTGTCGTGTTGAACAGATTCATGTACTGATCGTCTCCAGAATGTTAGAAGAGCTTCAATGAATCATTAGAAACAACTTACAGCTGCACAGCTGTGTCAAACACATCTGTGTGTCATTGTGGGATTGTTGTGTTTCTACATGTGACACACGTCTAAAACATGCACACAATCTGAACACAAACAGGGACTCATGTGTTCCCACAGCCAGATGCTGAGAGCCATTTCCTTGTAGTCCTGTGTCTACATACATGAACCATTAGATGTTATTGGAATGATTGTCAGCTCTGATAGTTTCATGTGTGTTTAGCTGGACGCTGTTTGATCCTCGACATGTTTAAAGGTGTCCAGTCCTGAGACACTGGGGCTGGAAACAGCTGTGATGTCATTGGACTGTCACACAGACAGAAGTGCATGAAGTGAGCAGCCGAGGAGCCGCTGATGTTTTGGATTCAACAGCATTTGAAAGGTCGACACAGACACATTTGCACACAGAAAGCTGAATCTGTCATATGCCACAGTGAACTCACTGTTCAGTGTTTTTCAGGTAGCTTCTTAACTGCCTCTGCTGCCAAACAAGCAGCTGATGTCCTTGAGAAGAAGCTGAAGAAGTCTTCAACAACAAATACAGGATACCAAAATACCAAAAAGTTCTACTTTGGTTTCATCTGACCACATGACATTCTCCCAATCCTCTGCTGTATCATCCATGTGCTCTCTGGCAAACTTCAGACGGGCCTGGACATGCACTGGCTTCAGCAGCGGAACACGTCTGGCACTGCGGGATTTGATTCCCTGCCGTTGTAGTGTGTTACTGATGGTGACCTTTGTTACTTTGGTCCCAGCTCTCTGCAGGTCATTCACCAGGTCCCCCCGTGTGGTTCTGGGATCTTTGCTCACCGTTCTCATGATCATTTTGACCCCACGGGATGAGATCTTGCGTGGAGCCCCAGATTGTGGGAGATTATCAGTGGTCTTGTATGTCTTCCATTTTCTGATGATTGCTCCCACAGTTGGTTTTTTCACACCAAGCTGCTTGCCTATTGTAGATTCACTCTTCCCAGTCTGGTGCAGGTCTACAATACTTTTCCTGGTGTCCTTCGAAAGCTCTTTGGTCTTGGCCATGGCGGAGTTTGGAGTCTGACTGTTTGAGGCTGTGGACAGGTGTCTTTTATACAGATGATGAGTTCAAACAGGTGCCATTCATACAGGTAACGAGTGGGGGACAGAAAAGCTTCTTACAGAAGACGTTACAGGTCTGTGAGAGCCAGAGATTTTCCTTGTTTGAGGTGACCAAATACTTATTTTCCACCCTGATTTACGGATAAATTCTTTACAAATCCTACCATGTGGATTCATGGATTTTTTTTCACATTCTGTCTCTCACAGTTGAAGTGTACCTCTGGTGCAAATTACTGACCTCTGTCATCATTTTAAGTGGGGGAACTTGCACAATCGGTGGCTGACTAAATACTTTTTTGCCCCACTGTGTGTGTGTATATATATATATATATATATATATATATATATATATATATACATACATACATACATACACATATATATATATATATATATATATATATATATATATATATATATATATATTTTTTTTTTTTTTTTTTTTTTACATACATAGTTTTTTGTTGCCTTATGGTTCCAAGCGCTGTCACCAATCTTTGCATTTTGTTATTATCTCATGACACTTGTTTAATCAGCTACCATCTCTCCTGTGGACTTTTTAATGTCTACAGTCTCAGACCAACACAGCCCTGCCCTTCCCATATTAGATTCTTGATGAATGTGTGTTGTTGTTATTCAGCCTGGTTCAATGTGCCCCTTTTTAACTTTGAGCACCCGCCCCTTTAAACCTCTCTGCACAGCCCTGCACTGAACTCACTATCTTCTCCCTCTAACAGCCTCCACATGTTCTCACTGTAATTTCCCCTCATGAATGAATTTATGCTGCACTAATGTGAATGTTTGCAGGGAAATCAAACGCATTTCACACGCAGTACTCGAGCTGACTTACCTTTGTTTGAATGACGACTTGTACGCGCTGACTCCACAGATAAGGTACGAAAATATATCAGGCTACGTCTTCAGGGTTTCTACTCCACGGCCGTATTTCATACGGGTCCACATTTCCACTGCACGCTATTTTCTGCAAGTACCGCCGCTTCGCCTCTGGACGCAATCGGTCTCTATACAGTCCGTTCTCTTTTGAGCTGCTTTTAAGCATCTTGTAATCGTCGTTCCAACACAGTGTGTTTGTTTTGATTCGTAGACCTCGAAAATGGTGCCGCGCTCCCACAATGCATTGCGGCGTGACGTCAACTCCAAAGCCCTATAGAACATGTTCTTTTTCATTGTCAAAATTATCAGGAATAAAGAAGAAAACTGATTCAAAACCTGTGGAACCTGCCAAAAAACAAGTTTTACTGCAAAGGATTTCTAGATGTGAAGGTTTTGTGGCTTTTTTCAGTTTCTAAAACAAACTCATTTGTACAGAAGGATATGAGGATGTATATGTCCGGTGGTGGGTTTTTTTCTTCTTGATTTAATGTATTCATTTATCTCTTCACTTAATCTTTCTTTATGTTTTTTTTTTTTTTGATTTGGCATGAGCGATTTCCGGTCCTCACTCCAAGCCAGTTGGTGGCGGTAATGCACCACATGTTCTATCACAGCTGCGTCCGAGAGGACAGGAAACGTCTGTATGTGTCTGCAAACCAGGTAACTACACTCAGCTGAGCCTCTCTGCTAGTCGTTATTAGTTGGAGGGTTTTGCGTCACTTTCTCTCAGCTTGATAAAGGGCTGTATAGAAATCTCTGGTACGTAACACGTAACGTCATTTTTAGGGAGCGTCGCAGAGAAGTGAGGCTGTTTCTTTGTTTTTGTCGAGTTTTGATTGAAGACATGTTTCCAGTCCGTTTTTTACTCGTTTGTTTTTTCATTAATAACTTTACATTATCACAGAGAACAAGAAGGCGCTTTGTTTGTCACATTCACCTTATGTCTGTGAAGGTTCTCAGTCATCCAGGTCATCGTAGTCAAAGGAGCTTGCAAAGAAAAGCGTCTGGACTTCTTTAAGTTACTTGAAGACGTTTCACCTCTCATCCGAGAAGCTTCTTCAGTTCTAAGGTCAAATGGTGGAGAGTCCCAGATATAAACCTAGTGGGAGTTTCCCCCCACAGAGGGACAAAAGGACCCCCTGATGATCCTCTAATCACCTGAGCCAAGGTGGGAAACTGGGTGTGGGTCCCAATCAGCCAGTTTCGGGTGAGTTCATTGTGAAACCTGGCCCCACCTTATCATGCGAATTCCTGAGGTCAGATGGCCCAGGATGCGAGTGGGCGTTAAGGCGTCTGGGAAGGATCTCAAAACTGGATTATAGATGGCAGAGAGTTGGTGTCGTAAACCCCGCCTCTGTTCAAAGATGGTCGCTCACAGTGGACATAGATGGCTTCTTTCACTCCTCTTTCAAACCATCTGTCCTCTCTGTCCAAAATGTGAACATTAGCATCCTCGAAAGAGTGACCTTTATCCTTAAGATGCAGATGGACTGCTGAGTCTTGTCCTGTGGAGGTGGCTCTTCTATGTTGTGCCATGCGCTTGTGAAGTGGCAGCCACTTGGCAGCCACAGTGATAAATGGCTGAGATGGCTGCAGCTGTACGTGTGAGGTACCTACATATTTCAAGATGAATTTGCAGAGATGTCATGTTTGGTGCTTACAGACATCACACTGCATTTTGTGATTTCGTAGCTATTGTTGTGATATTTCGGAGCTTCCCATGATCACCGTGACAGTCATTCATTTTAACATAACCTTTCTATTCCTTTCAGGGATCCTCATTTTTTTGGTGAGGAAGATCAGCAGCTGTGTCGACAGGCAACAGGTAACGGCATGCTTTTCTGTTAGTACTGTAGACCTTGGTCTGGTGCTCTTTTTTAGTTTAACACAGTATTTTCATTTGCCGAAGTGTAAAAAGCTTGTTCCAGGAGAAACAAACTTTAGTGAGTTCTGCAAAATGATTCCCACCATTGCACACTCTGTCAGCCTCCAGTGTGCCCTTTTTTTGTCCTTTAACTGAAGAAAGTCGGTAGTCAGAACATATGAGATAAGTGAGATCCTCATTTTGCCTGCTTATTTCAAGATACAACATTTTCACAAACTGCTGTAGGATAACCTTGCTATTTGTCTTTTCCAACACTTCTACATTCATCCATATTTCCTTGTCTGCTTCTTTCCAGGTGAAAAGTACCTGAAATGGGTGAAAGATTTTGTTTCCAAAAACAAAAGCATGTGCGTTCACCTGAAGAAGCCAAGTGGTGCTGACCTGTGGATAGAAGAGCTTGAGAACACCAAATACGACGGGGATGATGATGAAGTTAACGCCTGGGGAAAATTCTACCTTCCCGAGATTGTAAAAATGCAGGTTATTGGTGTGGTAAAGGGCACCTCATGTCCATGTGACGAGCTTGTGCTGATGACGCGTGAGGACAAAAAGCTGTACGGCTATGACGGAGAGGAGCTGCATCTGGTGGCTTCCAGTTTCCTGGAACTATGTGACAAAACGATAGAGTATCCAGCATCCAAGCGCTACTACAATGGAGAGGCCTTCAAAGATATGGTGAGAAGTTAGACTGCTAAGAATAAGACTGGGGATGCCTAGTGTTAGAGATCAATCACCTGAGCTTTTCTTTGTATTGTTGTGTGTTCTGTTTAGACTGAGGAGGACTGGAAAAAAGTTAAGATGAGTGATGTGGGGAGGAAACTGCAGGAAGAACATAAAAAGCTGGTAAATGAAACCCAGTCAGCGTTCGTAAGCCTAATATCATAGGTGGGTATTGGAGCTGAGTATCATCACTGATTTCTAGAACCTGTTCAATTCCAATTCACAAGGTCCCAATTAGATTCCATTTAATTCTTACTCAGAGAGTCAGAAACATTATAATTCTGATCATTTATCAGTACTGACACTTGTGAAACTTCATCAGAGGTGTGAGCATCACAGCAGATGCTTTTGTGTCAAAGTAACTGAGGATAAAACACAAAACCATGAAGCAGATTTTCCTGGCCTAGCTTTTTACAGTAGATAACCTTAAAAATATTATTCTGCAGTAGAACAAAAGCAGACGAGAACCACGACTCAACAAATGTACATTGGCTGATGCTGCTGAAGTGATTCAGAGGTTTTAATAAGAGGTTTTAATAGAGACACAGCAGAGCATTTTGCAGTTTCACTTAATTTGAAAAAAATAAATAAAATTTGGTATTGAACAGCAGAAATGAGGCTGTCTTGTCGGAAGTCATTAAAAAAAAATGGCTGTAAACAACGGTAGACTGCTTCATAACAAGCAAGCGAATAATGCCAAAAACAGAGATTTGAGATGGGAAACGGTGTTCTTAAAGTACACTGAGAGAGGCAGAGAGCTGTGCTGTGTTGTTTTTCTGTGTGTGTTTTAATGGTGGTGGAAGCAAACCAGCAAAAGTAAGAGGGAATTCATGACAATGTTTATGTCAAGCGAAATGTGTCTTCTTTTGCTGCTGGTTTGGTTAGAGAGAGACAAAACGTGCAGCTTCAGGATCTGAGCAGCTTTCAGCACCAACGGCATCACAGCTCAGACTTGGATTCAGGATTAAGCCCTTTATGTTTGACTGTAGTGATTGTAGCTCTGTCCTTGTTATTAATCGCTTTAGTCAAACACAGCTATTGTTTGCTGGGATGTGTATATACTTGACAGTTTGTATCTCAGAGTTATCAAAGACACTGTGGATAATCATCAAGAGATTGTTGTCCTCTTAATAATGACCTATTTGATTGTTTGTTTTTTCTTCTTCTTACAGATTCTGGTATTTGGCCAAAAGAGAGCTTCACAATTCTTGGCTTCACCTGTGGTAGAAAAATGACTAAAGTTATGCAACACTCTCTAAAATTAAAGCTATGCAACGCTTTAACATGAATGGCGAAGGAGTGCATCTCTTTCACTGTCTCTTCCTGTCCTCTTCTCAGTCTTTGTTGTGGCACCTCTGCTATGTGTTATAGAAAGCACTTGGAATCATGTTCAATACAAAAACACCAAACTCGTGGGATTGCCCTAGCAAGCAGTTGGTAAAAACTAATTAAAACTGATATATATCAGCTTCACTTTCTAGCTGCAAAAGCACGTTTCTGCAAAAGCATGCAGTTTCCTGTCAGCACTTTTTGGCACAGAGTGTACTCAGAGTTAGGCCTTTCTTATATAAAGCAATATAATCAGCATATAAACATTTAAGATGATAAATTTAAAGCTCAACAGTAACTGCTATAAATATTATAACTACACATGTAGTGCTTTTGCTTAAGTAAATTATAGTTGGGATCATAATAAGAAAACATGTTTTTATTTTCTGTGTACCCTGGGTACAGACCAGTATAAATATGGGATTCTTCCCAATAAATGCTGTCTGATAATGCTTCATATTGCATTAAACACTAGATATGTAAGCAAACAAACAAAAACCCATAGAAGCCAGTTTTAATTATTAAATGTGACAATTACATGGAGATGGAAAGTAAACATGCTTATACACGTCTCTGTGATTACAGAAAATCCACACAGATGCTGTCAGAGCAGAGAATCTTTGATTTATCAGAATGATGAATGCAAATGATTTCATGAAATCTCACTCTTGTTCTGGGTTGTAAAATTCACCTGTCCAGTTAAACCGAATCCTTTGCAACACAGTTCTAAGAACCCTACCAACCTCATCCTCAGCTCTCTGCCTGTTGTCCTTTTCAGCTGAGTATTCATCCACATGTGTTTCAACTTCTCTCTCATTTTCAAGCAAATTGCTCAGGCTCTCAGCTTCAGCACAGTTACCATATGGCCACTCTCTGAGGTCTTCTGTGTTCAAGCCAAACAAATTCTTACATGATCTGCAAGGCTTCATTCTGGCACCATCACGGAGACAAAAAGCCTCACACCTGATATTTCCAGGTACTTCAATTGTTCCATCAAAGTAATCTTTCTGGACTGTGTTTGGATAATAGGTCATCACCGCACCAGATACATATTTATGCCATTTGCTAACGGTGTGTTCACACCGAACGCGATGGACGCGAATAAAACGCCCCAAACGCCCCTAATTTGACGCGTGTACATTCGCGTCTCAACGCGTGTCCAAGAAAAATCCATCGCGCGTCAAAATATGATATTTTGACGCGCGTGAACCGGAAATGTGGGAGGAATGTGGGAGGGAGTTGTGCCAGACCTATTTTTGCAAGATGGCAGCTATCGAGCTAGCGCTTGAAGAGAGAGTCTCCCTTCTCTATGTACTGTGGAGAGCAGAGCAGCGGCGTAAAAGACGTTCTCGCCGTACCTGGGTCCATCAGGTCCTCCAGAGGCATGAGCAGTTTGGTGAGTTTCACCACTTGCTCCAGGAGCTGCGCCTGGATGACGGCCGATTCCAGCGCTATCACCGTCGGCCAGTTTGAGGACCTGCTTTCCCTCGTCGGTCCCAGCATCGCCCGCCTAGACACCAACTACAGACGCTCAATCCCACCTGCAGAGCGCCTGTCCGTCTGCCTGAGGTTAGTAAAACTATTTAATACGGTAGTCCTTTATTGATATCTGTGCTAATATGCTAATCCATCCAGTTATACACTGCTAACATGGATGTGCTATGCTAACAGTGAATGCTGTCGGTGTTTACTGAAAGCAAACTGTGGTACAGAGACGACTCTTTATAATATTTCTAGTGATACTCAGAAGGTCTCATCAAGTCCCGATTTAATTCGATTTACGCTGTTATCAGTGTTTGAATGATAGCATGGCTGTGGTGTCACATCAATGTATGCGCTCGGTGTTTGCTGATATCAAACTGTAGCATTAGGACCACTGAGTTAACCTTGTAGTGATACTCACTCCTTTTTATTTAGACCTGGTTTGATTCTGGGATAGTTGAATGTTTGTATATAATCCCTGCAGCTGTCAGACTCTATAGCAGGGGTCACAGCCTTTATTAAAACAGAGTTAGATAAAACTGTGAACAGTTTGGTTCATCTCTAGTTACATGGTTCTATCTTGATAAGCTATGTCTTATCACAGATTAATTTTTCAAAAATATTAATGATTTAAGCAAGGAAAGGGCTACATGTCAACATACAACTCTTTATTTCTATTAATGTCTCACTTCATTCCTACCTGATTGACATGTTTAGGAATTATGAGTGATTGGCTCACTGTAGTTGTGAAAGTTGCTACCAATCAAATTATGATATGTTAAAGTTAAAACAAAACAACTGTTTTAGATATTATCTAATATACATTTTGTAATTATCCTTGTAATTACAAAATGTTTTATGTAAGATTTAAGTTTTGTGATTTATATCTGACATCACAAAAGTATTTTGGAATTTGAATAATGTATTTTGTAACTGCAGTACACATAATACTGATTTTGAACAATTTTGTCCAGGTTCCTTGTCACCGGGGACTCCTTCAGGACCATCGCGTTCAGTTTCAGAGTCTGTGTGTCCACGGTGAGCCAGATCACCCCCCAGGCAGCGACGTCCATCTGGGACTGTCTAGTGGACGACTTCATGGCTGTGCCTTCACCTGGAGACTGGCGGTCCATCACAGAGGGATTCCAGGAGCGCTGGAACTTTCCTCTGTGCTGTGCAGCTCTGGATGGGAAGCACGTCCAGACAAAGGCACCCCATATATCATATAGGAGACACACACATTGATATACACTAAATATTCATTTCATTTCTTTTTTGTGGTGCCCAAATTTATGCACCTGCTTGATTTTGTTTAAACAATTATTGCACACTTTCTGTAAATCCAGTAAACTTCTTTTCACTTCTCAAATATCACTGTGTGTGTGTCTCCTGTATGATATTTAACTGACATTTTTTATTGTAACAACCAACAATTTATACAGGAAAATAATGTCTATTAACAAGGTTGCCCAAACTTCTGCATCCCACTGTATCAGTATATTTTGTCATTAGTATAATATGAAATAAATTCTACATGTGTCAAGTCGTGTGCCAACATTTGCTGTGTAGTAGAACTGAGACATTAGTCATTATAAACATTTATTTGAAATAATATTAAAAGTCTCAAACAGAAAAACATTAAACATAAATATATAAAATATAAGAATTTACAGAGAGACAGGAATAAAAAGGACCAGCTGCTCTCCAGAGCAGGAACAAGGCTGAGGAGGAAATGCTCCATTGGAGACTGGTGTGGACTCTTCAGGGACTCCAGGATGGCCAGCTCCACCGCCGATGGACCGTCCTGGGACCCGTCCCTCATCTGCCTCGGAGCCGTCCTCCCCTGTGGGCCTGTAAAACAGCACAAAACACAAAGAAATGAGAAGGCTGCTACTAGATTTTAATTTCAACATTGAAAAAAAAAAAAACAATAACAGGATATAATCAGATTGGTTGTAGATATTTAGTAAAGGTGATCACAAGGGAATCCCACCGACTAAAAAGGTATCAGTGCTTGCTGTACATATCTGTGGGTGCAGCAGCAGGAGCTCAGGGACTGGGGATGCTCTGCTGCAGAATCAGTTGGTTCTATCAATACAGTATTAAATGTTAACAGGTTGGATATAATAATCGTAGAGTAGACAGTGGTCCCTCATTTATTGCAGGGGTTCTCAGAATAACTAGCCCCTGGTCACAGTTCTCACAATTGATTCTCAAAGTGCAAACCTTTGTAGATTGCAAAACGTAAAAGTATTATTATGCCGCGGTTTGTCTTCATCTGCCCGCCACTTTCGTGCGCCTTTTTCCCTCACGGTGCAGGTGTCTATTTCTGAATGAGGCTCATAGTTATGGGTGTTTTTGTGCTGTTTTTTCTATTGGACGCGATGGTTATCAAAACCAAACGTGATAAATTTGGCAAGCGCAGGAGATTTGTCAATCAGGCTGCAGAATGCAATGCTGTACTGTGCAATAAAAAATCAGCGAAAAAGCAAAGCAGTGACGGATGAACAGCGGGACCACTGTGTGCTGTTTATTAATAAACAATAAAATATATTCCTAAATGACAACATGCATAAAAGCAGAACGGTATTTGTACGTCAGTGGGAAAATAGCGGTGGCTTGCTAGCTTTTGTGCGGCTTCCCCGGGTCAGTGAAAACTTTCAAAAGAGAAATGAATGAACTTACCAGGTTGCCCGATCTCTTCACATATCTTCCTCCAAGCTCGGTCCTTTTTATTCCTGTCTCGGTACTGAAAGCAGCTGGTGTTGTACAGCTCCGAGTTGTTTGCTACCGCATTGATTAGCCTTCCCCTCCATTGAAGTATGAAAGGCTTTGGCTGGATCTGCCCCTTTGACCTAGGTAACAGCCACGTCACCAGGCTCCTGATTGGTTGTCGCGGCGCGATTTGACGCTGGAGTTCAGATTTTTCCAACTCGAGCGGTAGACGCGAAACGCGCGTATGCACAAAGTGCAACACAAAAACTCACGCGCGTGGTTTTATTCGCGCGTCAAACGCGCCAGACGCGCTACACTGACGCGCGTTTCACGCGTTTTGGCGTTTTCGCGACGCAAATCTGCTTCCGAATTTTCGCGGGACCCGCAATCGCGCGTCATCGCGCCTTTCCATTGACTTTACATGTAAACCTGACGCTCTATTCGCGTCCATCGCGTTCGGTGTGAACACACCGTAAGACAGGAGGCAGCAATCATAATTTTCCCAGCGTTAGGACCTTTGGTGGACATGGAGACTCCGCAGTACCTTTCTGATTTGTTGGTTTGGGATTTTTGAGAAATGCAGATGGTGGACGAGACGAAAGCTGTTTTTTTTATTATTCTCTTCTAAGTCCAAGTCTGTGAGGAGATCTTGCAGACTCTGCTTTATTTGCTCTTCATTCTCTGAGTTATTTTGCAGGACGATCTGAAAACAGTTACAGATCTGGTCAAAGTGTTGCACCTGATTATATAGTTGTTTTTCATAGAAAGTTGATCAACATGTTTGTTTCGCTGCTTGACTTGTTTAACTATGCAGGACCATTGGATGCTTTTGATTTAGACATTTTAAGATAGGGGGTGAAACATGTCACAAAAATCTATTTAATTTTAAATCAATAAGCAAAAATCCATCTTTGTTCTCACTAATTTATAATTAAATTTGCTAATTGACCTTTTTTTTTCTATTTTGCTATGCCGGGCTGTCAAAACACGCTGAATTTAGAGTCTTTGAGCTGACTTAACAGATCCAGCAGCTACACAGTGACAGCATCATATACGCCTTGAAGACTGTAAGCATCTCCAATAATGAGTCTGTTAGACATTATTTAGAACTAACAAATTCTGAAGCAAGTCTCCAGCTCTCCTGCAGTCTCTGTGTTTGGTGGAGAAGTATAGCTAGAAGCATATGTTGAAGTATAAGGTACAGTATGGATTTTCTTTGGATTTCTCAGTAAAAAAGCACTTTGCATTATACTTTCCTAAAAACTGGAAGTTTGTCAGATTGACTGAAAATGTGAGAAGAGTTATCTTACCATGTCGAGCACACAGGAGAAGGGACTTCGCCTGGGAAGCTGAGTCGAATACAACTTTAAAGGCCTGGGATATCTTCTCATTAAAGAACCCAAAACAAAAGGATTAGGGAAGATTTCTTCTGGAGAAAAGGGGATGTTGTTGATTTTGCCCAGAAACAACATGCTGTGAAGGATCTGTTGAGTGAAAACATATTTGCTTATTGTTAGTAGTGATAAACAGGACTGTCTTAAAAGTGTCAAAGGTAACACACCTCATCCACCAAGTGTTGACTTCCCGGAGTCATGTAAGAGCCCCGAACCATCCTCTTGGTAATCTTGTAGGCATTAGTTTTGAACCTCCTTTGAGAAATTGTTGTCTTCTAAAATGATAATGATCGAGCAGTTAGGGATTTAAAAACACAGGAGATCTGATAACTTTGGCTACAGCAGAGTCTGCAGACATACCTATTTTGCTCTTGGTCGGCCTATTTTAAACATGAGAGAAAACATAGTTAGTGAAATGTTGATAACATACAATGACTATCATTGGTGGCTGAAAAGATGCCAGGTAACAAGTGAAAAGCTGCTACTTACCATCGCCACAGTCTAAGAATGAAACAGGAAACACCGAGCGAGTTGCCTCCATCTTAAAGCTGTTGATCATGTGATTTAAAGGAAAGCCACACCCAGCTCCTTCCTGGAATTTTACTCGACTGTAGAAAACTGCTCCATTTGCCCCGCCCACCCATGATCTTTAATATCTACCAAAAACAACCTTTTGGTTGTCAGTAACCAGCCGATCGTTTTCGCGATTAAAAAGTGGCTTTTTGCGGCGGCGTTCCCACCGCGAGCAGAACTCCGGCTCAAAAACCGCTGTTTTTGAACACTTTTATTTACTTAAGCATTTTAATGGGCTTACTTTGAAACAAAGTGCGATTGAATGATTATTGTTATGTGTTGCCTTGAATTCGGCTATGCTGTCTGTTAGACAGCTGTTTTTCTTTATTGTTGTTTTTGTATTGTTTGTAGCGAACGCTACTGGAATGTATAGATTAAGCTACGTAGCCAAGATGATTAATAATTTAACTGTTGTACATTGGTTGATGATGATTTGCATTGTTACATAGGCTTGCAGAAAAATATATTTGTTTACCGGTAAACTGAATCGAACTTGATGTGCCAATGGACGTTTTTCTGACCTACAGGTCAGGTTTTGTTCCCTCCCTTTGAATTAATCTTCTTCATATTGAAGTGGCGAGCCGGTAGGACCATTCTTTGTTTCCCCTCTTTCCCCCACTTAGCCGTCTTTGGATTACGGACATATTTCCCCATTTGTATGAAGCTGGACTCTAAGGAGGAATACCTTAAAAGTGAACTTTAAAAAGAAGAGGACCAAAAAGGACTTTTGCACAGAAAGATCACAGCATTGATTTATTATTTAATTGTGGGCATTTATGTTGTGTGTTGTGTTAATTATTTTGTTCCATTTCCCCTTTCCTCCATTTATTCAATATATTTTTGGTACAAGATATTGCAGTCTTTGGTCTCATCATTCACACCATCTAGGCTCCATAAAGAACTATTTCTTCTGCGCGTCAGTCAGTAAACTCATCCATTGAAATAAACTAGTCCTTAAATAACTTTGAGTTACACAGTGGCAAATGTAATAGAGAAAGACACAGGGCCACCTGAAATCTGTCGTCCTATCTGATTCAAAACCAACATGTAGGAGAATCTGGAATCTTTGATTTTGAGTTAAAAATAAAATATGGATAAAATGCAGAAATGTTTTTACTAACATGTACTAACAGAGACTTGGAGGAGAGAGACCTAATGTTTAATAATCCACATTTCACTGTTTTACTCTTTGGTTCAGATGTGGATACTGTATTGTTCTTTCTTTGTGATTGTTTATGTTTAAGTTGTTTGTTGCTGGTTTTTAGTTTGTTTTTTTTCTGTTTGGAAGCTGACACAGTCTCTATGGAGACGGGTTTTTGGGGGGTAGCAGGAGGAGAGAAGCTGCAGAGAGGCGTGTAAGACTGCAACTCTGCTTCCTGGTCCCAACTCTGGATAGTCATATTTTGGGGGGTTTAATAAACTACTACTGCATGATGTAAAGCTGAAGTATGACACAGCTTTATGAACCTCCTGTTATCCTGGTAGACGAGTACAGCAATAAATCTTTTACTTGAACATCTTCTGGCTCCAATAAGCTTTGAAATGTGACCATGAAGTTAGAGACACACTGACTGAAACCCACAGCTGTGACTGTGGATCACATCCACACACAGTGTAGCTGCTGTCTCTGTGTGAGGTCTGTGTATATATGTATATACACTGAACAAAAATATAAACGCAACACCTTTGTTTTTGCTCCCATTCCCCATGGGATGGACGTAGAGACCTAAAATTCATTCCAGATACACAATATAACCATCCCTCCCAAACAGTGGTCACAAATCAGTCCAAATGTGTGGTAGTGGGCACATCTGCCATATTGAGATAATCCATCCCACCTCACAGGTGTGCCACATCAGGATGCTGGTCTGACATCATGAGTAATGCACAGGTGTACCTCAGACTGCCCACAACAAAAGGCCACCCTGGAATGTGCAGTTTTTTGCGCTATTGGGGGTCTGGGGACCCAGAACCGGTCAGTATCTGGTGTGACCACCATTTGCCTCATGCAGTGCAACACATCGTCGCATGGAGTCTATCAGATTGTCAATTGTGGCCTGTGGAATGTTGGTCCACTCCACTTCAATGGCTGTGCGAGGTTGTTGGATATTCGTGGGAACTGGTACACGCTGTCGTATACGCCGGTCAAGCACATCCCGAACATGCTCAATGGGTGACATGTCCGGTGAGTATGCTGGCCATGCAAGAACTGGGACATTCTCAGCTGCCATCTGCCCTGAACAATGTGAACCATGATTCATCCGTGAAGCGCACACCTCTCCAACGTGCCAGACGCCATCGAATGTGAGCATTTGCCCACACAAGTCTGTTACGGCGACGAGCTGGAGTCAGGTCAAGACCCCGATGAGGACGACGGGCATGCAGTTGAGCGTCCCTGAGACGGTTTCTGACAGTTTGTGCAGAAATTGTTTGGTTGTGCAAACCAATTGTTCCAGCAGCTGTCTGGGTGGCTGGTCTCAGACGATCTTGGAGGTGAACCTGCTGGATGTGGAGGTCCTGGGCTGGTGTGGTTACACGAGGTCTGCAGTTGTGAGGCCGGTTGGATGTGCTGCCATATTCTCTGAAACGCCTGTGGAGACGGCTTATGGTTGAGAAATGAACATTCAATGCACGGGCGACAGATCTGGTTGACATTCCTGCTGTCAGCATGCCAGTTGCACGCTCCCTCATTGCTTGTGGCATCTGTGGCATTTTGCTGTGAGACAAAACTGCACATTCCAGGGTGGCCTTTTGTTGTGGGCAGTCTGAGGTACACCTGTGCACTACTCATGATGTCAGATCAGCATCCTGATGTGGCACACCTGTGAGGTGGGATGGATTATCTCAATATGGCAGATGTGCCCACTACCACACATTTGGACTGATTTGTGACCACTGTTTGGGAGGGATGGTTATATTGTGTATCTGGAATGAATTTTAGGTCTCTACGTCCATCCCATGGGGAATGGGAGCAAAAACAAAAGTGTTGCGTTTATATTTTTGTTGAGTGTATTTAAATTTTCAGCTTTTTCCTTTTACAAATTTAAAGTGAAAACAACACAAAACACAAAACAATCCTTTATCATCTGCAACTGAAAATCGTTGTGGATGAATACTATACCTTTCTAATGTGACGTTGTTGTCCCTGGCTTTCTTTCTCTCTCTCTCTCCCTCTGGCTCTGTTCCTGTGCTACTGCGTATGACTACCGTCCCTACCCCCTCTGCCCATCTAAAGCACAAGGCTCAAGTGCAGAGTGAAGCGGAAAAAAAGTGCGAGAGAGAGAGGGTGAGGAAAAAAAACAACCCACGTGACGGCTCGCGATAAGGATCCGGCTCGCGTCGTTCACGTCAAAGAGCCGGCTCTAACGGTGTGTTCACACCGAACGCGATGGACGCGAATAAAACGCCCCAAACGCCCCTAATTTGACGCGTGTAGATTCGCGTCTCAACGCGTGTCCAAGAAAAATCCATCGCGCGTCAAAATATGATATTTTGACGCGCGTGAACCGGAAATGTGGGAGGAATGTGGGAGGGAGTTGTGCCAGACCGGTATCTTTGCAAGATGGCAGCTATCGAGCTAGCGCTTGAAGAGAGAGTCTCCCTTCTCTATGTACTGTGGAGAGCAGAGCAGCAGCGTAAAAGACGTCCTCGCCGTACCTGGGTCCATCAGGTCCTCCAGAGGCATGAGCAGTTTGGTGAGTTTCACCACTTGCTCCAGGAGCTGCGCCTGGATGACGGCCGATTCCAGCGCTATCACCGTCATTCACTCGGCCAGTTTGAGGACCTGCTTTCCCTCGTCGGTCCCAGAATCGCCCGCCTAGACACCAACTACAGACGCTCAATCCCACCTGCAGAGCGCCTGTCCGTCTGCCTGAGGTTAGTAAAACTATTTAATACGGTAGTCCTTTATTGATATCTGTGCTAATATGCTAATCCATCCAGTTATACACTGCTAACATGGATGTGCTATGCTAACAGTGAATGCTGTCGGTGTTTACTGAAAGCAAACTGTGGTACAGAGACGACTGTTTATAATATTTCTAGTGATACTCAGAAGCTCTCATCAAGTCCCGATTTAATTCGATTTATGCTGTTATCAGTGTTTGAATGATAGCATGGCTGTGGTGTCCTATCAATGTATGCGCTCGGTGTTTGCTGATATCAAACTGTAGCATTAGGACCACTGAGTTAACCTTGTAGTGATACTCACTCCTTTTTATTTAGACCTGGTTTAATTCTGGGATAGTTGAATATTTGTATATAATCCCTGCAGCTGTCAGACTCTATAGCAGGGGTCACAGCCTTTATTAAAACAGAGTTAGATAAAACTGTGAACAGTTTGGTTCATCTCTAGTTACATGGTTCTATCTTGATAAGCTGTCTTATCACAGATTAATTTTTCAAAAATATTAATGATTTAAGCAAGGAAAGGGCTACATGTCAACACACAACTCTTTATTTCTATTAATGTCTTACTTCATTCCTACCTGATTGACATGTTTAGGAATTATGAGTGATTGGCTCACTGTAGTTGTGAAAGTTGCTACCAATCAAATTATGATATGTTAAAGTTAAAATAAAACACAACTGTTTTAGATATTATCTAATATACATTTTGTAATTATCCTTATAATTACAAAATGTTTTATGTAAGATTTAAGTTTTGTGATTTATATCTGACATCACAAAAGTATTTTGGAATTTGAATAATGTATTTTGTAACTGCAGTACACATAATACTGATTTTGAACAATTTTGTCCAGGTTCCTTGTCACCGGGGACTCCTTCAGGACCATCGCGTTCAGTTTCAGAGTCTGTGTGTCCACGGTGAGCCAGATCACCCCCCAGGCAGCGACGTCCATCTGGGACTGTCTAGTGGACGACTTCATGGCTGTGCCTTCACCTGGAGACTGGCGGTCCATCACAGAGGGATTCCAGGAGCGCTGGAACTTTCCTCTGTGCTGTGCAGCTCTGGATGGGAAGCACGTCCAGACAAAGGCACCCCATATATCATATAGGAGACACACACATTGATATACACTAAATATTCATTTCATTTCTTTTTTGTGGTGCCCAAATTGATGCACCTGCTTGATTTTGTTTAAACAATTATTGCACACTTTCTGTAAATCCAGTAAACTTCTTTTCACTTCTCAAATATCACTGTGTGTGTCTCCTGTATGATATTTAACTGACATTTTTTATTGTAACAACCAACGATTTATACAGGAAAATAATGTCTATTAACAAGGTTGCCCAAACTTCTGCATCCCACTGTATCAGTATATTTTGTCATTAGTATAATATGAAATAAATTCTACATGTGTCAAGTCGTGTGCCAACATTTGCTGTGTAGTAGAACTGAGACATTAGTCATTATAAACATTTATTTGAAATAATATTAAAAGTCTCAAACAGAAAAACATTAAACATAAATATATAAAATATAAGAATTTACAGAGAGACAGGAATAAAAAGGACCAGCTGCTCTCCAGAGCAGGAACAAGGCTGAGGAGGAAATGCTCCATTGGAGACTGGTGTGGCCTCTTCAGGGACTCCAGGATGGCCAGCTCCACCGCCGATGGACCGTCCTGGGACCCGTCCCTCATCTGCCTCGGAGCCGTCCTCCTCTGTGGGCCTGTAAAACAGCACAAAACACAAAGAAATGAGAAGGCTGCTACTAGATTTTAATTTCAACATTGAAAAAAAAAAAAAAAAACAATAACAGGATATAATCAGATTGGTTGTAGATATTTAGTAAAGGTGATCACAAGGGAATCCCACCGACTAAAAAGGTATCAGTGCTTGCTGTACATATCTGTGGGTGCAGCAGCAGGAGCTCAGGGACTGGGGATGCTCTGCTGCAGAATCAGTTGGTTCTATCAATACAGTATTAAATGTTAACAGGTTGGATATAATAATCGTAGAGTAGACAGTGGTCCCTCATTTATTGCAGGGGTTCTCAGAATAACTAGCCCCTGGTCACAGTTCTCACAATTGATTCTCAAAGTGCAAACCTTTGTAGATTGCAAAACGTAAAAGTATTATTATGCCGCGGTTTGTCTTCATCTGCCCGCCACTTTCGTGCGCCTTTTTCCCTCACGGTGCAGGTGTCTATTTCCGAATGAGGCTCATAGTTATGGGTGTTTTTGTGCTGTTTTTTCTATTGGACGCGATGGTTATCAAAACCAAACGTGATAAATTTGGCAAGCGCAGGAGATTTGTCAATCAGGCTGCAGAATGCAATGCTGTACTGTGCAATAAAAAATCAGCGAAAAAGCAAAGCAGTGACGGATGAACAGCGGGACCACTGTGTGCTGTTTATTAATAAACAATAAAATATATTCCTAAATGACAACATGCATAAAAGCAGAACGGTATTTGTACGTCAGTGGGAAAATAGCGGTGGCTTGCTAGCTTTTGTGCGGCTTCCCCGGGTCAGTGAAAACTTTCAAAAGAGAAATGAATGAACTTACCAGGTTGCCCGATCTCTTCACATATCTTCCTCCAAGCTCGGTCCTTTTTATTCCTGTCTCGGTACAGAAAGCAGCTGGTGTTGTACGGCTCCGAGTTGTTTGCTACCGCATTGATTAGCCTTCCCCTCCATTGAAGTATGAAAGGCTTTGGCTGGATCTGCCCCTTTGACCTAGGTAACAGCCACGTCACCAGGCTCCTGATTGGTTGTCGCGGCGCGATTTGACGCTGGAGTTCAGATTTTTCCAACTCGAGCGGTAGACGCGAAACGCGCGTATGCACAAAATGCAACAAAAAAACTCACGCGCGTGGTTTTATTCGCGAGTCAAACGCGCCAGACGCGCTACACTGACGCGCGTTTCACGCGTTTTGGCGTTTTCGCGACGCAAATCTGCTTCCGAATTTTCGCGGGACCAGCAATCGCGCGTCATCGCGCCTTTCCATTGACTTTACATGTAAACCTGACGCTCTATTCGCGTCCATCGCGTTCGGTGTGAACACACCGTAAGAGCCATTTCGTTCGCGAACGACCCATCACTACAAGGAGTCTGTTTGCAGGAACATTTAGGTCACAGGTGTACCTGATATAGATACCAGTGTACCTAATAAAGTGTCAGCTAACATTTGGAAATAGAAGCTTAAATAATGACAAACTGTACATTCACAGCTGAATTCACAATACCGTATTTTCACGACCATAAGACGCACTGTGCTAAAAGGCGCAGTCTCAGTTATGTGTGCCATTACTGTATTTAACACACACACATAAGGCGCACTGGATCATAGGGCGCATACAAGTACCGTATGCGTATTTAAAAATAAAGCGGGAGCAAACCTGAGTTCGGTACCTTACTCACATTTTTATTACCAGTAATCGTCGTCATCATCAACAACACACAAGCATACAAGTGTGCGTATTTAAAAATAAAGCAGGAGCAAAACAAAGTTTGGTACTCACATTTTTATCATCAATCAAACCCATCGAAGTCCTCATCCTCTGTGTCTGAATTGAACAGCTGCGCTAAATCTCCATCAAACATGCCAGGTTCACTTTCTTCACTGTCAGAGTCACTTTCCGTGCCGTGCGGCTCCTCGGAAATGATGCCGGCTTTTGCGAAAGCTCGAACAACAGTGCCAGCAGACATGTTAGCCCAAGCATCTACAATCCATTGGCAAATTGTGGCGTAACTCGCCCGGCGCTGCCTTCCACTCTTGGTGAAACTGTGGTCTCCATCGGTCATCCATCGCTGGATGTGTTTGTCGCCGATGTGTTTGCTGCAGTAGGAGCGGAAGATGGCCAGCTTTTCCTTATAATCCGCTGGAAGTTGCTGCGCTACCGTAGTCCTGGTCCGGATGGAAAAATGGCACCGTTTCATAAAAAGTGAAAGTGAAACTGCTTTTAGCCGAATGGTGACCGTCGAAACGCTTCTCCCGCTCGTTCTTTGCTCGATGATCGCCTTATGTCCGCGGAAACTCAGCTGCGTATTCTTGACCTGTCGGAGCTTGTTTTCCAGCTTCCTCTACTTGCGAACCATCGATTCATTAACCTTAAATTCTCTCACCGCTGCTCGATTTCCATGTTCCTCCGCGTAGCTGATGGCCTTCAGTTTAAACTGTGCTTCGTAAGCGTGTCTCTTTGCCATTTTAAGGGTTGTTAAAACAACGGTGTCCTGTATAACGCACATACCTGTTCTTTTATACAGGTATGTGCAATAAAGTCAACGCACACACTTCACCCTTTAGCGTTCTCATGGTGTTCTCTACTGCGTCCTCCTTACAACACAAAGGGCGCACTGCGCTATAGGGCGCGCCGTACTTTTTGAAGAAAATCTAAGACTTTTAAGTGCGCCTTATGGTCGTGAAATACGGTAAATTTGTTCTCAAGTGCACATTTTTCTATTATTGTTCTCAAACAACAGAATGAGAATGAAATATTGATTCTAACAGGGCCCATAAACAGCATTAGCTTAGCAGCATTAGCTTATCAGAGT